>NC_092151.1:84769038-85011538 GCF_045791955.1 Oncorhynchus clarkii lewisi | reverse complement strand
GAGGAGGGGAGAGGAGAGGGGAGGAGGGGAGAGTATCCCTTTTTGTTTCTCAAAGCCTGAGGCTATGTCGGTGGATAAGGTCTGGACTGCAGTCACTTCAGTGGACGTCTGGTAGCCATATTCCCCAGCGCCGGACTCTCCTACCCCTCTAGCCACTCCAACCTATCTACCCTGCCTCACCAGCCTCTCCTCCTGCCTCTCCGAACCTCTCCTCCTCCATCGATTTATAGTCAGGCCCCTGATCCACGCCTTCTTAATGCTTAGAGAGTACGCTAAATGTAAACAAAAAGAACTGCACAGGATATTGGACAGGCATGAGGAATGGGGCTGGGTGGCGGGCAAGCTGGGAAGATACAGTTCACCACGGTTGGTTGTTTAGGTGTGATTTATTCCACAGGGAGAAGTCAGGCTGAATGCCAGGACACGAAGAGAAGGAAAAGAGGAGAGAGGAGGAGAGAAAAAAGAGGAGAGAAGATGACTCAATCCAAGGAAATAAATGGAGGATAGAAAGGAGGCAGAAGAGGGAAGGAGAGAGGGAAGGAGAGAGAGGAAAGGTGAGCGAGGAAAGGAGAGAGGGAAGGAGAGATAGGAAAGGGTAGGGGGAAGGAGAGAGAGAAGGAGAGAGAGGAAAGGAGAGGCAGAAGGAGGGAGGAAAGGAGAGGGAAGGAGAAAGAGGAAAGTAGAGAGAGGAAAGGAGAGAGGGAAGGGGAGAGAGGAAAGTAGAGAGAGGAAAGGAGAGAGGGCAGGAGAGAGAGGAAAGGAAAGAAAGGAAAGGAGTGAGGGAAGGAGAGAGAGGAATGGAGAGAGGGAAGGAGATAGAGGGAAGGAGAGAGAGGAAAGGAAAGAGGGAAGGAGAGAGGGAAGGAGAGAGAGGAAAAGAGAGTGAGGAAAGGAGAGAGGGAAGGAGAGTGAACAAGGAGAGAGAGGGAAGGAGAGAGGAAAGGAGATAGAGGAAAGGAGAGAGGGAAGGAGAGAGAGGAAGGAGAGAGGGAAGGAAAGAGAGAGGAAAGGAGAGAGAGAAGGAGAGAGAGGAAAGGATAGAGGGCAGGAGAGAGAGGCAAGGAGAGAGGGAAAGAGAGAGGTAATGAGATAGAGGAAAGTAGAGAGAGGAAAGGAGAGAGGGAAGGAGAGAGAGAGGAAAGCAGAGAGGGCAGGAGAGAGAGGCAAGGAGGGAGAGGGAAGGAGAGAGAGGAATGGATAGAGGGAAGGAGAGAGAGGAAGGAGAGAGATGAAATGAGAGAGGGCAGGAGAGAGAGGCAATGAGAGAGAGGGAAGGAGAGAGAGGAATGGATAGAGGGAAGGAGAGAGAGGAAGGAGAGAGAGGAAAGGAGTGAAGGCAGGAGAGAGAGGCAAGGAGAGAGAGGGAAGGAGAGAGAGGAATGGATAGAGGGAAGGAGAGAGAGGAAGGAGAGAGAGGAAAGGAGAGAGGGAAGGAGAGAGAAGAAAGGAGAGCGGGAAAGAGAGAGAGAGAGGAAAGGAGAGAGGGAAGGAGAGTGGGAAGGAGATAGATGAAAGAGAGAGAGGAAAGGAGAGTGAACAAGGAAAGAGAGGGAAGGAGAGAGGAAATGAGAGAGGGAAGGAGAGGAAGGAGAGAGGGAAGGAGAGGAAGGAGAGAGGGAAGGAGAGAGACAGGAAAGGAGAGAGGGAAGGAGAGAGAGAAGGAGAGAGAGGAAAGGAGAGAGAGTAAATGGAGAGAGTGAAGGAGAGTGAGGAAAGGAGAGAGGGAAAGAGAGAGGGAAGGAGAGAGCGAGAGGAAAGGAGAGAAGGAATGAGAGAGGGAAGGAGAGAGATAGAGGAAACGTGAGAGAGGAAAGGAGAGCGGGAAGGAGATAAAGGAAATGAGAGAGAGGAAATGGAGAGAGAGAAGGAAAGAGATGAAAGGAGAGCGGGAAGGAGATAAAGGAAATGGAGAGAGAGAAGGAGAGAGATGAAAGGAGATAGGGAAGGATAGAGAGAGGAAAGGAGAGAGAGGAAAGGAGAGAGGGAAGGGGAGAGAGGAAAAGCGAGAGAGGGAAGGAGATGGAGAGAGAGGAAATGAGAGAGGGAAGGAAAGAGGGGGAAAGGAGAGAGGGAAGGAGAGAGAGAAGGAGAGAGAGGAAAGGAGAGAGAGTAAATGAAGAGAGAGAAGGAGAGAGAGGAAAGGAGAGAGGGAAGGAGAGAGCGAGAGGAAAGGAGAGAAGGAATGAGAGAGGGAAGGAGAGAGAGAGGAAACGTGAGAGAGGAAAGGAGAGCGGGAAGGAGAGAGATGAAAGGAGATAGGGAAGGATAGAGAGAGCAAAGGAGAGAGAGGAAAGGAGAGAGGGAAGGGGAGAGAGGAAAAGCGAGAGAGGGAAGGAGATGGAGAGAGAGGAAATGAGAGAGGGAAGGGAAGATGAGGAAAGGAGAGAGGGAAGGATAGAGGAAAGGAGAGAGGAAAGGAGAGAGGGAAGCAGAGAGAGGAAAGCAAAGGAAAGAGAGGAAAAGAGAGAGGGAATGAGATAGAGGGAAGGAGAGAGAGGAATGGAGAGAGGGAAGGAGAGAGAGAGGAAAGGAGATGGGGAAGGAGAGAGGGAAGAAGAGAGAGGGAAGGAGATAGAGGAAAGGAGAGAGGGAAGGAGAAAGAGGAAAGGAGAGAGGGAAGGAAAAAGAGGAAATGAGAGAGGGAAGGAGTGAGAGGGAAGGTGAAAGAGGAAAGGAGAGAGGGAAGGAGTGAGAGGGAAGGAGAAAGAGGGAAGGAGAAAGAGGAAAGGAGAGAGGGAAGGAGTGAGAGGGAATGAAGGAGAAAGAGGAAAGGAGAGAGGGAAGGGGAGTAGAAAGCATAGCATAACACATACTGTAGAACAGAATCAGAGAGAGGAGAGAAGTTGGCCAACAGCCATCCCATCCCCTATGGACTAGTGTGAGTCAGTCACAGTCACATTCATAGGGAGGACTGTGGTTTGGTTTGACTGAGGCTCCCCTAGAGATGATGCTCTGTCAGTTTGTCAGCTACCATATGTCTGAGTGGGAGGGTTGTGTTGTTCCCCACCAATACACACTGATCTGGGACAGACAGGGCTCAATGGAAGCTGCAGCATATTATTTTACATGATTATTATTGGAGCCTGAAATCATGATGATGATGATGATGATGATGACCCAAGATGTAGGGTTAGGGTCCCCTCTAACTCTCCCCTCTCACTTTATCTCTCAGCTCCACAGACAAACAACTATTTCTACAATGACATGTGCTACAGTGGGGGTAAACAGTGTTGGCATTACAACCATCCTCTCTAGACAAAAGGCCAAAGGATTGCGTCTGTGTCCAAACGGCACTCTAATCTCTATATCATAGTGCACTACTTTTAGCCAGAGCCAGGTCAAAAGTTGTGCACTACATAGGGAATAGGGTGCCATTTGGGACGCATACATTACGTTCAGTCAGACTTCAGTATGAGGGAAAGGGTTTTCCTGTTCAAGAAAACTTCTCACAGGCTCCGGTAATTTTGGAGTCAAGACAAATATTTAACTTAGGGCCAGAGCTAATGCCTGAGACAACGGCTGGAAATGTATGCAGTGATCTGCACTGCTCATTAGATCCTGTTTCTTTTCCCACCCTGAGCCTCCCAGCCCCTCACCGCTATAACATATGGAATCTAACGTCAAGAGGCTGTTACAGATGTAGGATCTTAATTTGACCTGTATGCAAAATAATCCTGCAGCTACAGGATTTGAGTGTTTAGTCCATATTGTTGCTTGATTGGTGGTTAGGCTATTAGCTGGTCAAAATGAGGCTACATCAAAAGTGCAATACTTGTAATATAACTGTGCATTAGTGCAGGTTTTCAGTGAATTTATGTAAATCACAAAGCTTCGGAGCAACAAAAGAGTGATCAAATTAAGATCCTACATTTGTACCGTAACACTGGAGTATGTACATTAGAAATAGATCTTAGGAGAGTGTGTGTGATACACACATTAACTCATTAACATACACACATTCATACCCAAAGGAGCATGTACTAAGAGAAAAGCATATAGTGCTGTGATCTCATTTATGGAAAAAGTAGAGGGAAAAACGCAGCCATACAAATACATACAGCACAAATGTATACAGTCAAACTAAGATATTCACAAGGGAAGACAAAGGATGTGAAACTATCAAGAGGCATAGTCAAATTCATATATTACAGAAGCAGTCTTCAGCATGTCGTTTTGAAAGTGAGGCTCACAACCCAAAGGTGGTCCCATTTTAGGTGACCTACGTTTGACTATGGATTCTCTGCCTCTAACCCTATTACAGGGGCTGAGTCACTGGCTTACTGGGGCTCTCTCATACCGTCCCTGGGAGGGGTGCGTCACCTGAGTGGGTTGAGTCACTGATGTGGTCATCCTGTCTGGGTTGCATTGCTTGCTGTTTGGGGTTTTAGGCTGGGTTTCTGTACAGCACTTTGAGATATCAGCTGATGTACGAAGGGCTATATAAATAAATTTGATTTGATTTGATTTGACTACGTCATCCAATTGTGTACTGTTTCATCCATTTTATGTGATATGTTACGAATTTTTTGTGCTTAAGATCCCAGGGGGCATCTTTAATATAGAATACCATACGCTCTATCTGGTGAAGAACACTCCACTGAACACATCATAAATCTGTGACCAGACTCTCTGTCACACACACACACACACACACACACACACACACGCGCGTTTACGTGCAAGTGCGTAAACACTAGAAAACCAGAAGGAATGCCGAAATTAAAAAGTGTGGATAGACAAGCAAAGCCCATTACAACCAACTCACAATGCAGTTAGGATAGTTAGCTAGAGTACAAATTAGGCTGATGAGTATATTGGTTTAAAACATTCTCCCTCATACTATTCACTAGTGTATCAGCATGAAACAGACCTCATTTATGAAAACAATGAGTTATCCAACCCTCTCACCCTCACCACCCTCTCCTCTCTTCCCTCTTCCCTTCTTCTCTCCCCTTCTCTACCCGCCCCTCTTCCCCTCTCTCCTCTCTCCTCCCTCTCCTCTCTTCCCTCTTCTCTCCCCTCTCCCCACCTATCCTCTCCCCTATCCTCTCAACCCCTTCTTCTCTCCCCTTCTCTACCCGCCCCTCTTCCCCTCTCTCCTCTCTCCTCCCTCTTCTCTCCCCTCTCCCCACCTATCCTCTCCCCTATCCTCTCAACCCCTTCTTCTCTCCCCTTCTCTACCCGCCGCCTCTTCCCCTCTCTCCTCTCTCCCCTCTCTTCTCCCTCTCCTCTCTTCCCTCTTCTCTCCCCTCTCCCCACCTATCCTCTCCCTTCTTCCCCCTCCTCTCCTCTCACTCTCCTCCCCTCTCTTTTCTTCCTCCCTCTCCCTCTCCTCTCTGCTCTCCTCCACTCTCTCCCCTCTCCCCCTTCCTCATTAATGAGTGAATATAAAGATTGAGCTGTGATGTTACAAAGCTGAGATGACAACACTAGGACTAACAAGCCTATGGGGAGTTTACTGGTTCATAGCATTATGCCTCACTACATTATACACTGTGTATCAGTATATTATTTTGGCTAGAAAATATTCAACTAATAACATATTATACCCCATTTTCTCAAACCTCTTACTCTCACTCTTTCTCCTCTTTTCCGCCCCTCCTCCCCTCTCCTTTCTTCTTCCCCTCTCCTCTCTTCTGCCCCTCTTCCCCTCTCCTCTCTTCCTCCCCTCTCCTCTCTTCTGCCCCTCCTCCCCTCTCATCTCTTCCTCCCCTCTCCTCTCTTCTGCCCCTCCTCCCCTCTCCTCTCTTCCTCCCCTCTCCTTTCTTCCGCCCCTCCTCCCCTATCCTCCCATCTCCTCTCTTCCTCATTAATGAGTAGAATATAATGTGTTTGGCAACAAATCAAATATTATTGGTGGCATACACATATTTAGCAGATGTTATTGTGGGTGTAGCAAAATGCTTGTGTTCCTAGTTACAACAGTGCAGTAGTATCTAACAATTCATAACAATACACACAAATCTAAAAGTAAAACGGATTTAAGAAAAATTGAAATATTAGGACGAGCAATGTCGGAGTCCAGAGTATAACAAAACAAATGTACAGCACCAGTCAAAAATTTGGACACACTTACTCATTCAAGGGTTTTTCTTTTTTTAAACTATTTTCTACATTTCAGAATAGTAGTGAAGACATCAAAACTATGAAATAACACATATGGAATCATGTAGTAACCCAAAAAGTGTTAACGAAATCAAAATATATTTTATATTTGAGATTCTTCAAAGTAGCCACCCTTTGCTTTGATGACAGTGATGCGTTGGGCTGACCGCACCCCCCTCTGGAGAGCCCTGCGGTTGCGGACGTTGCAGTTGCCGTACCAGGTGGTGATACAGCCTGAAAGGATGATCTCAATGGTGCATCTGTAAAAGTTTGTGAGGGTCTTATGTGCCAAGCCGAATTTATGTGTGGGGGGACCATTTCAGATTGTCAGTGATGTGTACATCTGCTGCCCTGTCAATGTAGATGGAGGCGTGCTCCCTCTGCTGTCTCCTGATGTCCACGATCAGCCCCTTCGTGTTGTTGACGTTGAGGGAGAGGTTATTTTCCTGGCACCACTCCGCCAGGGCCCTCACCTCCTCCCTGTAGGCTGTCTCGTCATTGTTGGTAATCAGGCCTACTAGTAGTGTCATCTGCAAACTTGATGATTGAGTTGGGGTGCCTGGCCACGCAGTCATGGGTGAACAGGGAGTACAGGAGGGGGCTGAGCATGCACCCTTGTGGGGCCCCTGTGTTGAGGAACAGCGTAGTGGAGGTGTTGTTTCCTACCTTCACCACCTGGGGGTGGCCCATCAGGAAGTCCAGGACCCAGTTGCACAGGGTTGGGTTCAGACCCAGGGCCTCAGCTTTATGATGAGCTTCGAGGATACTAGGGTGTTGAAGGCTGAGCTGTATTCAAATAAACTGTATTCTTACATAGGTTTTCCTATTGTCCAAATGGGATAGAGCAGTGTGCAGTGCGATGGCGATTGCATCATCCGTGGATCTATTGGGGCGGTATGCAAATTGCAGTGGGTTTAGGGCGGAGTATGGGGTATGGTGGAGGTGATATGATCCTTAACTAGCCTCTCAAAGCACTTCATGATGACAGAAGTGAGTGCTACAGGGTGACACGCTTAAATGTCTTACTCATGTCGGCCACGGAGAACGAGAGTTCACAGTCCTCGGGAGCGGCCCGTGTCAGCGGCGCTGTGTTATCCTCAAAGTGGGAAAAGAAGGTGTTTAGCTTGTCCGGGAGCTAGACGTTGGGGTCTGCGACGTGGCTGGTTTTCCCTTTATAATCCGTTATTGTCTGGAGTCTCTGTCACATACGTCTCGTGTCTGAGCCATTGAATTGCGACTCCATTTTGCCCGTTTGTTTGCCTTACAGAGGGCATGTTTGTATTTTATCATATTCCCAGCCACCTTGCCGTGGATAAATGCGGTGGTTCGCACTTTCAGTTTAGCGTGAATGCTGCCTTCTTTCCACGTTTTTTGGTTTGGATAGGTTTTATTCATCACAGTGGGAACAACATCCCCTATACACTTCCTGATGAACTCAGTCACCGTGTCAGTGTATACGTCAATGTTATTCTCAGAGGCAACCCGGAACATGTCCTAGTCCGCTTGATCAAAACAGTCTTGAAGCATGGATTCTGATTGGTCAGACCAGAATAGACCTGAGCATGGGTGCTTCCTGTTTGAGTTTCTGCCTATAGGAAGGGAGGAGCAAAATGGTTTCATTATCTGATTTGCCGAAGGGAGAGTAACAACGGTTGAGAGTATTTGAAGCACGAGTACTGCAGGCAATGTGTTGATAGAACTTCGGTAGCGTTTTTCTCAGATTTGCCTTATTAAAGTCCCCAGCTATAATAAATGCAGCCTCATAATATGCAGTTTCCAGTTTGCACATAGTCCAGTGTAGTTCCTTGAGAGCCGTCGGCTTGATTTGGATATACACAGCTGTGACGATAACCAAAGAATATTCTCTAGGAAGGTAGTGCGGTCGACATTTGATTGTGAGGTATTCTATGTTGGTTGAACAAAAGGACTTGAGTTCTTGTACGTTACCAGAATCACACCATGAGTAGTTCATCACAAAACATACACCTCCGCCTTTCTTCCTCCCGGACAGTTCTTTATTCCTAGCCGCTGGCTATATGGACAGGGACAGTATATCTGGAGAGAGACTCTGTGAAACAGAGTGTTACAGTCCCTGATGTCTCTCTGGAAGTAGATCCTCTTCCTGAGCAAGTCAACTTTACTGTCCAGGCACTGAACATGTTCTAGGAAGCAATGAATGTTGTGCATGCCTCCTGAGTCTTGTAGCAGCCTCTGGGATAAGTTGAATCGCCTTGGAAGGTACAAACAAAGGATCAAATTCAGGAAAGTTGTATTCCTGGTTGAAATGCCTCTCTGATATCCGAAAGATCTTTCCGGCTGTATGTAATAATGCAAAGAAGGTTCTGGGCTAATAATGTGAGAAATAACATTTAAAAAACTTGCCTCAGAGCTTGAAACAAGGTGGCCATGTGTATCGACGCCATCTTGTTCACAACACAGTCTTTGCCAATGAGAAGTACTATCTCTGCCATGGCTTTGATGTTCTATTTTTTAACTATCAGCCCTTTCTGACTCGCCCTCAGCCAAATTGATCTGAAATTAACATACGGTTTGTTCTGTATCACATCGCATTGTACTGCTGAAGTGAAAAATGTAATATATGGTAGGAAGAAAAATAAAACGTTTCTCTGGGGGAAAAAAATAAGTTTCCACTTTTTTGCTTGTGGCAGTAATCCATCACGTAGTAATAGCATTAGGGTTTCTGTTTGGTAATAGTGCAGTAAGCACACTGGGTTTTCTGTTTGGTAATAGTGCAGTAAGCACACTGGGGTGTCTGTTTGGTAATAGTGCAGTAAGCACACTGGGTTTTCTGTTTGGTAATAGTGCAGTAAGCACACTGGGTTTTCTGTTTGGTAATAGTGCAGTAAGCACACTGGGGTGTCTGTTTGGTAATAGTGCAGTAAGCACACTGGGGTGTCTGTTTGGTAATAGTGCAGTAAGCACACTGGGTTTTCTGTTTAGTAATAGTGCAGTAAGCACACTGGATTTCTGTTTGGTAATAGTGCAGTAAGCACACTGGGGTGTCTGTTTGGTAATAGTGCAGTAAGCACACTGGGGTTTATGTTTGGTAATAGTGCAGTAAGCACACTGGGGTGTCTGTTTGATAATAGTGCAGTAAGCACACTGGGGTTTCTGTTTGGTAATAGTGCAGTAAGCACAATGGGTTTTCTGTTTGGTAATAGTGCAGTAAGCACACTGGGGTTTATGTTTGGTAATAGTGCAGTAAGCACACTGGGGTTTCTGTTTGGTAATAGTGCAGTAAGCACACTGGGTTTTCTGTTTGGTAATAGTGCAGTAAGCACACTGGGTTTCTGTTTGGTAATAGTGCAGTAAGCACACTGGGTGTCTGTTTGGTAATAATGCAGTAAGCACACTGGGGTGTCTGTTTGGTAATAGTGCAGTAAGCACACTGGGGTTTCTGTTTGGTAATAGTGCAGTAAGCACAATGGGTTTTCTGTTTGGTAATAGTGCAGTAAGCACACTGGGGTTTATGTTTGGTAATAGTGCAGTAAGCACACTGGGGTTTCTGTTTGGTAATAGTGCAGTAAGCACACTGGGTTTTCTGTTTGGTAATAGTGCAGTAAGCACACTGGGTTTCTGTTTGGTAATAGTGCAGTAAGCACACTGGGTGTCTGTTTGGTAATAATGCAGTAAGCACACTGGGGTGTCTGTTTGGTAATAGTGCAGTAAGCACACTGGGGTGTCTGTTTGGTAATAGTGCAGTAAGCACACTGGGTTTTCTGTTTGGTAATAGTACAGTAAGCACACTGGATTTCTGTTTGGTAATAGTGCAGTAAGCACACTGGGGTGTCTGTTTGGTAATAGTGCAGTAAGCACACTGGGGTTTATGTTTGGTAATAGTGCAGTAAGCACACTGGGGTGTCTGTTTGGTAATAGTGCAGTAAGCACACTGGGGTTTCTGTTTGGTAATAGTGCAGTAAGCACAATGGGTTTTCTGTTTGGTAATAGTGCAGTATGCACACTGGGTTTTCTGTTTGGTAATAGTGCAGTAAGCACACTGGGTTTTCTGTTTGGTAATAGTGCAGTAAGCACACTGGGTTTCTGTTTGGTAATAGTGCAGTAAGCACACTGGGGTGTCTGTTTGGTAATAGTGCAGTAAGCACACTGGGGTGTCTGTTTGGTAATAGTGCAGTAAGCACACTGGGTTGTGTGTTTGGTAATAGTGCAGTAAGCACACTGGGTTGTGTGTTTGGTAATAGTACAGTAAGCACACTGGGTTGTGTGTTTGGTAATAGTGCAGTAAGCACACTGGGTTGTGTGTTTGGTAATAGTGCAGTAAGCACACTGGGTTGTGTGTTTGGTAATAGTGCAGTAAGCACACTGGGTTGTGTGTTTGGTAATAGTGCAGTAAGCACACTGGGGTTTCTGTTTGGTAATAGTGCAGTAAGCACACTGGGTTGTGTGTTTGGTAATAGTACAGTAAGCACACTGGGTTGTGTGTTTGGTAATAGTGCAGTAAGCACACTGGGGTGTCTGTTTGGTAATAGTGCAGTAAGCACACTGGGGTGTCTGTTTGGTAATAGTGCAGTAAGCACACTGGGTTTTCTGTTTGGTAATAGTGCAGTAAGCACACTGGGGTTTATGTTTGGTAATAGTGCAGTAAGCACACTGGGTTGTGTGTTTGGTAATAGTGTAGTAAGCGCTGATGGAATGAAGGCCTGAACGGCCTCGCTAGAGCGGAGGCTGATGTATAAATACGACACATTCATCTGTAGTGTGCCAACTAGCCTGACGAATGAGCTGCTGCTTTTTGACAGCACAAAAAAACGTTTAGTTATAGCATGCATTTTCTCAATATATTTAAGAGCCTTTCCAGGCAGACGGGATGACATTTACAGAGTGACTGACGAGGTTGTCAAGCTGTAAAAAATATTTGAAAAGTTGAATATGGTTATAGATGTTGTTTTCTATGTTCAAAGACCATGTTTAACCAGATTTCAAGAGACAGACATCGACAGACTTTAAGAGCAACATGTAGGACTCCTGTAACCTGTAAGGCTCAGTTGGGGGTCCTGTGTGGCTCAGTTGTTAGAGCAGGGCACTTGCATTGTCAGGGTTGTGTGTTTGATTCCCAGGTCCATCCACAAGTAAAATGTATGAACACAAAAGTGTTTGCTAAATGGCATACATGCATATTATTATATTCTTAACTATTGTAGCTAGCAAAGACTCTATAGGACATCTCATTGTATCAGTGCTGTTGCTGGTCTCTGCCAAATTGTAACACTCTGCAGAGAAATCTCACGCTAAATCTTTAGGCAAAAACATACAGTACATCTGCAGTATGTTTCCAGTATGTCATATAATTTATACATCATATAATAACATAAGAATAACTAAATATGTTCCATGATCTAAATCTGCTGAGGGAATACTTGAGTGATGAGGTCTGGAACAGTCACACACAGGAGAGTCACAAGCACTCACTTTCCCTTGGTCTCTCTCAGTCACACACATGCACAAACACAAGCACTCACATGCACACACACTACTTCACATACATTCCCTCTGACCCACTGCTAGCATGCTTTCAGTCTTTCTGGCGTCTGCCCCTCTCTCGCTGGCAAAGGGACAGTATTATATTCTCTCCCCCCCCCCCCCCTCTCACCCCCTAGTGTTTGATCTGCCTTGTCTTTCATCGTGGCTCAACTTTCCCAGTGCTGAGTGCCACTGCCCACCAGCACAACACCACCTCTCAGGTTTCTCTCATCCCTACAGACAGACAGACAGACAGACGGACGGACAGACAGACAGACGGACGGACAGATGGACAGACGGACGGACAGATGGACAGACAGACAGACAGACAGACAGACGGACGGACGGACGGACAGACAGACAGACAGACAGACAGACAGACAGACAGACAGACAGACAGACAGACAGACAGACAGACAGACAGACAGACAGACAGACAGACAGACAGACAGACAGACAGAGTGTGTACAGCTGGGGAGAGTTTAGACTGACTGGCCCTGAATCAGACATCTCCTGGATCCACGACAACAGACAATTGTTTCTGGCAAAAATTAGCATGCTGCTTAATCTGCACTATGTAGAGATATTCTACAACAGTTAGCATGCTGCTTAATCTGCACTATGTAGAGATATTCTACAACAGTTAGCATGCTGCTTAATCTGCACTATGTAGAGATACTCTACAACAGTTAGCATGCTGCTTAATCTGCACTATGTAGAGATATTCTCTACAACAGTTAGCATGATGCTTAATCTGCACTATGTAGAGATATACTGATATGCTGTTTTCTATTATGTGCCTACGTTGTGATTCTGACTTTGACTGTAAAGTTTAATTAAATAAAAAACAATTGTTGACAAAAAGAGGGTTAAGCTCTTCACACAATTTCATATCTTGATCCTGTTCCCCTGTAGAGGTTTGGCAGACGTGTTGGTGAGGGTACTGTCACAGTATGTGTGGACAGATGGAAGCGTGAGGCCATTATTTCCAAGGACAGCTTCTAATCTCTGTCTTTCTTCTACTACTAGAGGAGGAAAGACAAGCAGTAGGGCAGGGAAGAGTGTTCCCTGTGCAGGGGAGAGATATCAAATGAAAGGCCTCTGTCTCTGTCCTCTCCTCTGCCTCTCTCTTTTCTCCTCTCCTGGAAGAAATTACACAGAACTCAAGGGTTCCCAAGGTCAACCGCACACACACACTCTCTATCCCTGAGGAGTGTATGGTTAGACACCAGGTCCTCTGGTGAGGGGGTCTGTTAATTACCAACTGTAAGGTGGTCATGTGATTGACAGCCTCTCTCTCTTTCTTTCATACACAGATGGGTCTAATTTAAGCTACTGTCACGCCTATTCCCATTCTCCCTCTCCAGTGCTCCACGTCGCCGATCTTTTAACCACTGATCCTGGTACCATCATTACGCACACCTGCTCCCCATCATTACGCACACCTGGACCTCATCATCACCTTGACTACTCTCCTTTTATTTAGCCCACAGTAGCCTCAGTCAACAGGCAGTATTGGTTTTGTTTCGTTCAGTACGCATCTCCTGTTTAGTTTATCTGCCTTTTATTATTATTAACCTCGCCTTCTGCACCTGTTTCCTGCCTCCCAGCGCAATCATTACAGTTTATTGCCTCGCAAATTATGGAACAGCTGGATGAGGTCCTCCATGTCCTCCACCGCCTCAACGCCACCCGAGAGAATTCACCTCCAACTAGCAGAGGGCCTCTTATCGCAAGTTGTCCCAGCAACCAGCCCCCAGCAACCAGCCCCCCCAGCCTACACAGCAGCCAGCCCCCAGCCTACCCAGCAGTCAGATCCCCAGCCTACCCAGCAGTCAGATCCCCAGCCTACCCAGCAGTCAGCCCCCAGCCTACCCAGCAGTCAGATCCCCAGCCTACCCAGCAGTCAGCCCCCAGCCTACCCAGCAGTCAGCCCCCTAGCCTACCCAGCAGTCAGATCCCCAGCCTACCCAGCAGTCAGCCCCCCAGCCTACCCAGCAGTCAGCCTCCCAGCCTACCCAGCAGTCAGCCCCCCAGCCTACCCAGCAGTCAGCCCCCCAGCCTACGCAGCAGTCAGCCCCCCAGGCTACCCAGCAGTCAGCCACCCAGCCTACCCAGCAGTCAGCTACCCAGCAGTCAGCTACCCAGCAGTCAGCCCCCCAGCCTACCCAGCAGTCAGCCCCCCAGCCTACACAGCAGTCCGCCCAAGGAGGCGATGCCAAACTGTCCCTCCCAGACAAGTATGACGGGACTCCAAATGCCATGGCTTCCTACTCAGTGCTCCCACTATTTTGCCCATCAGACGGGAGCCCCACCACCAAGATGTCCAAGGTTGCCATGGTAATTTCCCTACTGACCGGGTGGGCGTTGGAGTGGGCTACAGCCGTCTGGGAGAGAGGAGAGGAAGTGCTGGTTTCCTAAGAGAGGTTCATGGTTCTGTTCAGGGCAGAGAGGGAGGTGAGCGACTATTCCAACTCCGGCAGGGTTCCCAGACAGCTGCGGAGTACGCCCTCACCCTCTGAACCGTGGCAGCCTCCAACTCTGCACCCTATTCCGTAGAGGACTGCACAAGGAGGTCCAGCAGCCAGGAGGGGCACCAGCTTTAGCGGAGAGCGTCCCAACCCGAGGTCCACTGGGGCAGAGGTGCAGCCCCGTGATCATCTCCCAGGGTAGTGAATATTCCATCATCACTGTTCTCTGCCAAACCCTTCCTGGCTTCCATTTCACTGGCTGGCTGTCCCTCATGTGTTGTCTCTACAGCTCTAGTGGACTCCGGTGCCGCGGGGAATTGAATCGACAGGCCCTCGCCTCCTCCCTGAACTTCACCTTGCACCCGCTCTCCTCTCCAATTCCGGTCCAAGCCTTTTATTATTATTAAACTCATCTTCTGCACCTAGTTCCTGACTCCCAGCGCATTACAGCTACCTACATTACACACACACACACACACACACACACTCAGAAACACACAACAACAAAAAAACACAGTCACACTCATACACAACATCAGACACAACGATGTAAAAGCTTATACTAGTTTATTCTCATAAGTATAAACTGCTTGCACTCAAACAACACAGAAATACAACAACAAAATCCCTGCCCATATTTAACCATGACACAGAGGGCATGGGAAGTTCAGTGGGCACAAAGCGACAGGCTAGCTGGGGACCTCCCCGGGCTGCGAAGGGAGCTCCACTGTAATGGGTGTATTTTAGGAGGAACCCTGTGGCTTCAGAGGCCACTCATTATGTCTCAACAAAAAGGTTGAGTTAAAGCTGCTGAGTGCACTAATTCTGTTTCTGACATAGATGCAAATGCCCCATGTCCACCACTCCACTCTACTTCCCTAGATGTCTCTGTCTCGCTCTCTCTCTCTCTCTCTCACGCTCTCTCTCGTGTTTTATTGTACTGTCTGTCAGTAGCTCTGTTATTGACACTACCTAACCAGCAGGTCCAGCCCAATACCGCGGGAGAAAAGGAGAGAGAGGACGGAGTAGTGTTTTTAAATGACCAGTTTCTTTAAATAGGACCTATTCTCCAACTTGCCCAGAATTGTGTGTTTAGGGTCAGTGCAGAGGACAAGTAGAGACAGACATGGTGAATGGCACAGTCCGTTTTGCGTGTCTAGAGTTAACACTATAGACTCCAGAATTATGCATTGCCCCTATTGACAGGGGCCCACTCACAGGTCTGGCACTCTCCCTGCTGTATTTCCTTGTCTACCACCCTCAGTCTGTCAATAAAATCTAAAGAAAATATGTAAATGGAGAGTGGAATTCAACAGTCAAAGCAACAACAACAACAAACAACAACAAACAACAACAAAAAAGCCACAGTGAGAGGTCAAGAAGAAAACAACACATTCCACACCAAAGAGGTGGAAGAACATGACTTGGCCTGCAGGGAATACATTTAGGGTGATTTTCACTTGACCGAAAGAGTCTTTAGAGAAGGAATGGCCAGACCAAGGATTTCTTCTGCACCTCGTGAAATGCAGTGAAGAACAGACAAGGCCTTCTAGGCCTTCAGAGAAGGCCCAAGGATTTATAAAATGTTTTTTCTATTTTTTAAATATAAATGTTTTAATTTCTATTTCATTTTTTTCAATAATATTCAAATAATGTTCTGATTATTTTCTTATTTTCAAAGTCAATCGGATTCATGTCTTTAATTTGTGTTGAATTTTGATTTGGAAATGCTTAGCCTAATAGTTGTTTTTGTATTCTAATGATTGGGAATCGTCTGCTTATCCTTTAACATCATGCTGTGTGTGACTGCTGTCTCTCTATCGGCCTAGCTATGCGTTTTACAAAAGGTGCGCTCTACTACATGGAGTACGCAGTTATTACAGTCCTTTCAACATCATGAGCCTGTCAAATTCACATCATTTGATGTGTCCCTTGTGGTGATGGTGTGATAGTGATGGCGTTAGGGTACCACAGGGTACGTAAGCAGTGTGGTTGTTGTTGCTGTCCCGGGTCTGTTTGATTAAGTGATGCTATATATTCATTTATTTTTCTTGAATTCTGAGTTTGGTACAACTTTTTGGAAGGCCCCCCCGAAGTCCTACACTCTTAGAGTGCTATCTAGAACCTAAAGGGTTCTTCGGCTGTCCCAATAGGAGAACCCTTTTGGGTTCCAGAAAAAAACCCTATTGGGTTCCATGTAGAACCCTTTCCCAGAGTGTTCTACATGAAGCCCAAAAGAGTTCTGCCTGGAACTAAAGAAAGGTTCTACCTCGAACCATAAATGGTTACCCTATGGGGACAACTGAAGAACCGTTTTGGAAACCTTTTTTCTAAAAGTGTGGCTACAAAAGCCACAGTGCGCCACCGGTGAAATGTATTGGATTAGTGTACTTGCTATATCATAGATTTATTTCAATGGCACAAGGAGAGAAGAGGAGAGCTGAGGAAAGGAGAGGTAGTGCATTAGTTCTATGTTATAGGAGTCTCTGTGGGGGGGGGGGGGGGGGGGGTTCAGTGAGAGGACGTCCAACAGGAATCCAGTGAGTCTGGGAGGGAGTAGTTCACTGGGGGGAGTCAAGAGGACCACATGGGGTGAACTCTCTCCCAGACTTACTGGCTTCCTGTTCTTCAAAGGACTGGAGCTTGCCTAGGCATCTTTGCACGTACGCACACACACCCTCCCTGGCTGGGATAAAGTCAGGACTTCTCTTATCATCGCTACATACGTGGCCTTGTTCTCTCTAACCTATCTGTTTAATGAACATTAAAAACACTCAAAAACACACACACACAAACATAGAGTACGGAGTTCAGGACACTAGCAGAAGGTATACATTGTATACCCCCCATTTCAATGCCATGCAGTCTTTTGAGGAAGTGCAAGAGAAGGATCGAGATATTGAAAGAGCAAGAAAGAGTGACTGTGGATAGTGTTGGCAATAGCTGACCATACATTTGTAATCACACAGGCTTATCCAGCTGCATAATATTCTAATCAATCTAAGCAGTGGTCCATCCTGCCTGGCCTGCCATAGTAATCCTTTGGAAAGAAGGGTCTCTCGTTCTCTTTCTCCATCTCCCTCTCTCTCTCCGTTGCTCCCTCCCTGTCTGACAGCATATTCTCCCCATGTTAAAACACCATTGGGCTGGCTGCATCACTCTGTAATTTAAAAGTCAGAGGGCTTTAGCGTGAGGACTTGTGCTCCTCCTCAGGGCTTCACATTCACACTCAGCAGTACGATTAGGACAAATACGCTGCCTGGTGAAAACTGCACAACTAAGGGGGAGGATGGAGAAGGGAGGGAGGAGGATGGAGAAGGGTGGAGGATGGAGAAGGGGAGAAGGATGGAGAAGGGGGGAGGATGGAGAAGGGGAAAATAGTGGAGAATGGAGAAGGGGAGAAGAGCGAAGGATGGAGAAGGGGGAGGATGGAGAATGGAGAAGGGGAGAAGGGAGGGTGGAGGATGGAGAAGGGTGGAGGGTTTGTGTGCGCCAGATACTGAAGATGGTGTGATTGCAGACACAGCCATATGATACAGTACGAGACATTTCACAATGATGAGGTGTGTGACACCTAAGGGGTCTGATTGGTGAAAGTTCCCCTTAAAGGCAAGCAGGATAGAATAGATTAGTTAATTATATTTTTATTTACGTTTATTATAATTTTTAGCTACTTATGCCATACAGGATTATTTGATACATTTTCAAGGAAATGAATACACGATGCAATTAGTTCATAGCCTCCATCTAGTTATGTATTTCATCAGATACAGGTGTTGATGTAGGGATAGAGATACACATCTGTCCTTCTGCCCCTGTACAAGGCAGTTAACCCACTGTTCCTAGGCCGTCATTGTAAATAAGAATTTGATCTTAACTGACTTTAATAAAGGTTCAATAAATAAAAAATAGAGTTTACTTCCTGTTTAATGGAGAGATTCTAAGCTCATTAATCATAACGAAAACCACATACACAGTCTCTCCTGGCTCTCGCCTCTGTACCCCAGGCTGACTGAAGACCTTATTATTTATGAATGCTGCTGATCAACGTGTTAGTTTTGGAAGTACACACAGGCCTACATCTCTGCTCTGTTCTACATTACACAGTTCTGGCCTGCACCCTGCCTTTGAAGGCTCTTCCTAGATGAATAGATCTGAAAGGGGGAGAGAGAGAGGAGAGAGAGAGAGAGAGAGAGAGAGAGAGGGGAGAGAGAGAGAGAGAGAGAGAGAGAGAGAGAGAGAGAGAGAGAGAGAGAGAGAGAGAGAGAGAGAGAGAGAGAGAGAGAGAGAGAGAGAGAGAGAGAGAGAGAGAGAGAGAGAGAGAGAGAGAGAGAGAGAGAGAGAGAGAGAGAGAGAGAGAGAGAGAGAGAGAGAAGGCAGAGGTACTGACAGAGAAGGAAAAAGGTACAGAAACAAAGAGCGTTCAAAACCCCCATGCAGTCTTTTCATTTTCAAATGATCACTATGTCAAATAAATCTCTGTGTGTGTTTATTTAATGAAAATAACAACACAAAATAACAATTTCCCAGAGCCTCCTACTCCTACTGAAATGCTCAGTCTGATCGTATGGGCGTGATGATATACATTTAAACTCTAGACTCTAGAGTCTACCCTGCTTACCCCTTCAAAGTAGGAGGATGCATATGCAAATAAAAAGATGACTGGTCATTGGTAAGAGTAATCAGATAAGATGGTCATACTGTGGGCCAAAAACTCCAGCTCTGACACTAAAAGGACATTATCAATGTGTTCACAATTTCAGAGTGTTATTTCAACCTCATAGTGTGTAAACAGGAAAATCACGTTTTTGAATGTGCTTTGAGACCAAAATTGCTCCCTGTTTAACTCTTGTCTTACGGGTCAATTAAAAAAAAAAAAAGTTATTTATTTCACCTTTATTTAACCAGGTAGGCTAGTTGAGAACAAGTTCTCATTTACAACTGCGACCTGGCCAAGTTCGACACATACAACAACATAGAGTTACACATGGAATAAACAAACATATAGTCAATAAAATAAAAATCTATATACAGTGAGTGCAAATGAAGTAAGATAAGGAAGGTAAGGCAATAAATAGGCCATCGTGGCGAAGTAAATACAATATAGCAACACTGGAATGGTAGATGTGCAGAAGATGAATGTGCAAGTAGAGATACTGAGGTGCAAAGGAGCAAGATAAATAAATGAATACAGTATGGGGATGAGGTAGGTAGATAGATGGGCTGTTTACAGATGGGCTATGGGTGGGTGCTGCTATGGTGACCAGTGAGCTGAGATAAGGCGGGGCTTTACCTAGCAGAGACTTGTAGATGACCTGGAGCCAGTGGGTTTGGCGACGAGTATGAAGCGATGGCCAGCCAACGAGAGCGTACAGGTCGCAGTGGTGGGTGATATATGGGTCTTTAGTGACAAAACGGATGGCACTGTGATAGACTCCATCCAATTTGTTGAGTAGAGTGTTGGAGGTTATTTTATAGATGACTTCGCCGAAGTCGAGGATCGTTAGGATGGTCAGTTTTACGAAGGTATGTTTGGTAGCATGATTGAAGGATGCTTTGTTGTGAAATAGGAAGTTGATTCTAGATTTAATTTTGGATTGGAGATGCTTAATGTGAGTCTGGAAGGAGAGTTTACAGTCTAACCAGACACCTAGGTATTTGCAGTTGTCCACATATTCTATGTCAGAACTGTACAGAGTAGTGATGCTGGACAGGTGGGCAGGTGCGGGCAGTGATCGGTTGAAGAGCATGCATTTAGTTTTACTTGCATTTAAGAGCAGTTGGAGGCCACGGAAGGAGAGTTGTATGGCATTGAAGCTCGTCTGTGTCCAAAGAAGGGCCAGAAGTATACAGAATGGTGTCGTCTGCGTAGAGGTGGATCAGAGAATCACCAGCAGCGAGAGCGGCATCATTGATGTATACAGAGAAGAGATTCGGCCCAAGAATTTAACCCTGTGGCACTCTCATAGAGACTGCAAGAGGTCCGGACAACAGGCACACTGAACTCTATCAGAGAAGTAGTTGGTGAACTAGGCGAGGCAATCATTTGAGAAACTAAGGCTGTTGAGTCTGCCAATAAGAATGTGGTGATTGACAGAGTTGGGTCCAGGGGTCCACGTCCAGGTTTTGCTGTTCTTTAAGAACATCAGCTATCTGGATTTGGGTGAAGGAGAAATGTGGGAGGCTTGGGCGAGTTGCTGTGGGGAGTGCAGGGCTGTTGACCGGGGTAGGGGTAGCCAGGTGGAAAACATGGCCAGCCATAGAAAAATGCTTCTTGAAATTCTCAATTATAGTGACAGTGTTTCCTAACCTCAGTGCAGTGGGCAACTGGGAGGAGGTGCTCTTATTCTCCATGGACTTTACAGTGTCACAGATCGTTTTTTAGAGTTTGTGATACAGGATGCAAATTTATTTTTTGAAAAAGGGGGCTATTCGATGCTAATGCAGAATGTCACAGGATGTTTTTGTGCTGGTCAAGGGCAGTCAGGTCTGGAGAGAACCAAGAGCTGTATCTGTTCCTGGTTAAAAAAAAATTGAAAGGGGCATGCTTATTTAAGATGATGAGGAAGGCACTTTTAAAGAATGACCAGGCATCCTCTACTGACGGGATGAGGTCAATATCCTTCCAGGATACCCCGGCCAGGTCGATTAGAAAGGCCTGCTTGCTGAAGTGTTTTAGGGAGTGTTTGATAGTGAGGGGTGGTCGCTTGACCGCAGACCCATTATGGATGCAGGCAATGAGGCAGTGATCGCTGAGATCTTGGTTGAAAACAGCAGAGGTGTATTTAGAGGGCAAGTTGGTTAGGATATCTATGAGGGTGCCCGTGTTTATGGATTTGGGGTTGTACCCGGTGGGTTCATTGATAATTTCTGAGAGATTGAGGGCATCAAGTTTAGATTGTGGGATGGCCGGGGTGTTAAGCATGTCCCAGTTTAGGTCACCTAGCAGCACGAGCTCTGAAGATAGATGGGGGGCAATCAGTTCACATATGGTGTCCAGGGCACAGCTGGGGGCTGAGGGTGGTCTATAGCAAGCGGCAACAGTGAGAGACTTGTTTCTGGAAAGGTGGATTTTAAAAGTAGAAGCTCAAATTGTTTGGGTACAGACCTGGAAATTAAGACAGAACTCTCTGCAGTAGATTGCAACACCGCCCCCTTTGGCAGTTCTATCTTGTCGGAAAATGTTATAGTTAGGGATGGAAATTTCAGGGTTTTTGGTGGTCTTCCTGGGCCGGGAATCAGACACGGCTAGGACATCAGGGTTGGCAGAGTGTGCTAGGGTAGTGAATAAAACAAACTTAGGGAGGAGGCTTCTAATGTTAACATGCATGAAACCAAGGCTTTTACGGTTACAGAAGTCAACAAATGATAGCACCTGGGGAATGGGAGTGGAGCTAGGCACTGCAGGGCCTGGATTAACCTCCACATCACCAGAGGAACAGAGGAGGAGTAGGATAAGGGTACGGTTAATAAAGGCTAAAATAACTGGTTGTCTAGTACGTTCAGAACAGAGAGTAAAAGGAGCAGATTTATGGGCATGGTAGAATAGATTCAAGGCATAATGTACAGACAAAGGTATGGTAGGATGTGGATACAGTGAGGGTAAACCTGTGCATAGAGTAACGATGAAAGAAATATTGTCCCTAGAAATATAATTTAAACCAGGTGATGTCACCGCATGTGTGGTAGGTGGAACTAAAGTGTTAAATAAGGCGTGTTGAGCAGGGCTAGAGACTCTACAGTGAAATAAGGGTGAAAAAATCGGTATTGTAGCCCAAGTTGTGGCTGATGGACCTCTTTTGCTAGCCGGGAGATGGGCCTAACAAGGCTAGCTCCAGGCTAATTGGTTCTTGCTTCGGGACAGTGACGTTAGCCAGGAGTGGCCATTCGAATAGCAGCTAGCTAGCTGCGATGATCCAGATGAAGAAAAAAAAGGTTCAGCGCTTGCAGTAGGAATCCGGAGATATGGGACAAAATAAGTCAGATTTGCTCTGGTTTGAGTCGCGCTGTGCAGACTGGCGAGAGTTGTCCGTGCTAGAGGTGGCTGATGACCGCTAGCAGTGGCTAGCTGACTACTAGCTAGTAGCTAGTTAGCTGGCTAGCTTCTGTTGGAGTTCCGGTTCAGGCGATGGTTCAGATGACGGATCAGCAGGGCTCCATGTGGTGGGTATAGTGGCCAAAGAATTTGTCCGATGGGCCTCTTAAGCTAACAGTCCGATGTACTTTAGACAGCTAGCGGGCGTGGCTAACTAGTAGACAGTTAGCTGGTAGCCAGTTAGCTGGGTGAGGCGGGTTGCAGGAGAGTATATTCAGTCGATAGATAGAAAGTGATATTAAAATATTAAATATATATACGAAGAAAAAAAAACAAGGAAAAACGATGTTTACAAGGGACAGGAAGGAACAAGACAAAAACACACGTCAGACTGCTACGCCATCTTGGATGACCCGCCACTATATTTAACAGCAGAGAAAACCCCCTAAATTATATTTCTTCAACTTGAAATTTGATTACTTTTCCTAGAGCGACCCCAAATTTAGAAAAAGTGAAACATCACCTTTGTTCATATTTCCATGAAAGCTGTATGAAAGCTGTACACCACCAGGGTACAAAGATTGTCTTAGGGTCATTTTTGACACAGCAGTTATAACATAATTTTGCAAGCAAGCGCGCACACACACACACACACAGTGGATGGGCAACTGGGTCCATTCAGAGGTCCATTTTTATTTTTTATATCTGTAATCTAAGTGATTTTCACTGTTAATTGTATTACAGTGCCTTGCGAAAGTATTCGGCCCCCTTGAACTTTGCGACCTTTTGCCACATTTCAGGCTTCAAACATAAAGATATAAAACTGTATTTTTTTGTGAAGAATCAACAACAAGTGGGACACAATCATGAAGTGGAACGACATTTATTGGATATTTCAAACTTTTTTAACAAATCAAAAACTGAAAAATTGGGCGTGCAAAATTATTCAGCCCCTTTACTTTCAGTGCAGCAAACTCTCTCCAGAAGTTAAGTGAGGATCTCTGAATGATCCAATGTTGACCTAAATGACTAATGATGATAAATACAATCCACCTGTGTGTAATCAAGTCTCCGTATAAATGCACCTGCACTGTCATAGTCTCAGAGGTCCGTTAAAAGCGCAGAGAGCATCATGAAGAACAAGGAACACACCAGGCAGGTCCGAGATACTGTTGTGAAGAAGTTTAAAGTCGGATTTGGATACAAAAATATTTCCCAAGCTTTAAACATCCCAAGGAACACTGTGCAAGCGATAATATTGAAATGGAAGGCGTATCAGACCAATGCAAATCTACAGGGAAAATGGTTAAAATTGATGGGAAGATGGATGGAGCCAAATACAGGACCATTCTGGAAGAAAACCTGATGGAGTCTGCAAAAGACCTGAGACTGGGACGGAGATTTGTCTTCCAACAAGACAATGATCCAAAACATAAAGCAAAATCTACAATGGAATGGTTCAAAAATAAACATATCCAGATGTTAGAATGGCCAAGTCAAAGTCCAGACCTGAATCCAATCGAGAATCTGTGGAAAGAACTGAAAACTGCTGTTCACAAATGCTCTCCATCCAACCACACTGAGCTCAAGCTGTTTTGCAAGGAGGAATGGGAAAAAAATTCAGTCTCTCGATGTGCAAAACTGATAGAGACATACCCCAAGCGACTTACAGCTGTAATCGCAGCAAAAGGTGGCGCTACAAAGTATTAACTTAAGGGGGCTGAATAATTTTGAACGCCCAATTTTTCAGTTTTTGATTTGTTAAAAAAGTTTGAAATATCCAATAAATGTCGTTCCACTTCATGATTGTGTCCCACTTGTTGTTGATTCTTCACAAAAAAATACAGTTTTATATCTTTATGTTTGAAGCCTGAAATGTGGCAAAAGGTCTCAAAGTTCAAGGGGGCCGAATACTTTCGCAAGGCACTGTATGTATTGCTGTAATATCATTTATTTATGTGATTGTTTTCTGTGACACTGATACTAATTACTGATAGTTATCTCTTTTGTCAAAAGGTCACTGTCCTTTCCGGCAGAATATGCCCAGCAAGCCAGCAAAGTATGGCATCAAGATATGGGTGGTCTGTGATGCATAATCCAGCATCACAGACCAGTGGAAGATGCAAGTCTACACATGGAAGCAGACCAGTGGAGGCCTGGAGTAGAACCAGGGGATGCGGGTTGTGCTTGATGTGACAGATGGACTGAGGGGGCACAATGTCACGTGTGACAATTTCACCTCTTATGAACTCAGCCAGCAGCTCCTGAAGAGGAAGATCACCATGGTTGGCACAGTTAGAAAGAATAAACCTGAGCTCCCCCCTGCACTCCTCACAACAAGGGGGAGAGAGGCCTTCCCCTACCACCAATCTAGTTTCTTACCTCCCAAAGAGGAACAAGAATGTGGTCCTCCTGAGCACACTGCACAAAATGGCTGAGATCAGTGATCATGATGACAGGAAGACAACCTGGACAAGGTGATTGGAACTTACTGCTGCAGGAGGATGACTTCCCGCTGGCCCCTGGTCATCTTCCATAACATCATTGATATGTCCTCATACAATGTCTTTGTGATATGGAACAAAATCAACCCTACCTGGATGCCTGATAAGCTGAACAAGAGGAGAGTGTTCCTGGAGCAGCTGGGAAAGGCACTTGTAACCCCACACATTCAAAAAAGGGAGCGCCTCCCCTGCACAGCAGCCTCTGCAGCGCTTGTGAAAGCTGTTCAGTGGGCTGAATCTTGTCCTGATTCACCGGAGGCTAAAGCTGGGGCAGGCAAGAGGAGGATATGCCAATTCTGCATGCCTAAAGAAGGACTGTAAAACAAACACTATGTGCTGCACATGTGAGAAATACATCTGAAAAGTCCATGCACACACATTTGCATACTCTCCTACATGTGCTAATTAGAGTTGATTGATTTATGTTCTTCACCTTTTTGTTTTGTATCTATTATCTTATTTTATTCTTATTTATTGTTGTCGTATACTGTATAAACCTTGTGGGTGGGGGCAATGGTTAAAAAATAGGAGAAGACTAGTATTTTGTAGTTGACTTCCTCATTGTACAGTATATAAGAATATATAACTATGTTGCCAAAAAAGTTATTATAGACTGTTATTGTTTCCCTTCAATAAAATGCATTCAAAACTACTTTCTGCACATTTCTGCTACTTTCTTAGGCTATACAAGTGCTATCTCTGGCTTAAAAAGTATGTATGTTTACACCTATGCAGTACCTTTAGCAATAATAATAATAATAAACCTCTACTTTAGTAAAGAAAACAATTATGAAAGGTGTGTTGTAATAAAAATGAGTGGTGTCCATTGATTAAATGCAGTCTTCTGCATTGTGAAAAGGGAAAACCCAGATATCAGATTCACAGACAACACTGGCTGATAAGATGATATGTTTGATAAAATGTTAAGACTACAGCTTCTCTAGATATCTGTTTCAAATAAACAACTGGATGGCCATGATGGAACATTAGACACAGTCAGAACAACAAGGAAAAAGCCAACTGTCGCATCCTGTTGTGGCGATGCAATATCTGATATCAGACAAGCACATTCTGTATGGGTTTTAGTCAAACTGAAAAGATGTGTTATTGTTCCCGATGAGTGGTTGAAGGAAATTGATAATAAGAAGTTTGTGGGAGCTGTACTGTTAGATTTCAGTGTAGCCTTTGATATTATTGACCATAACCTGTTGTTGAGAAAACGTATGTGTTATGGCTTTTCAACTTCTGCCATATCGTGGATTCAGAGCTATCTATCTAATAGAACTCAGAGGGTTTTCTTTAATATAAGCTTCTCTAATGTCAAACATGTAAAGGGTGGTGTACCGCAGGGCAGCTCTCTAGGCCCTCTACTCTTTTCTATTTTTACAAAGCATGTGTGTCCATGTATGCTGATGATTCAACCATATATGAATCAGCAACCACAGCTAATGAAATCACTGAAAACCTTAATAAAGACTAGCAGTCAGTTTTGGAATGGATGGCCAGTAATAAACTGGTCTTGAACATCTCTAAAACTATGAGTATTGTATTTGGTGTAAATCATTCCCCAAGTTTCAGACCAAAGCTGAATATGGTAATGAATGGCATGACTGTTGAACAAGTTGAGAAGGCTAAATTACTTGGTGTTACTTTAGATAGTAAACTGTCATGGTCAAAACATAGAGATTCAATGGTTGTAAAGCTGGGAAGAGGTCTGTCCATAATAAAGAGATGCTCTGCTTTTTTGATACAACACTCCAAAAAGACATGTGACCTACTGGTTGTGTGTATGTACTGACATGTGACCTACTTGTTGTGTGTATGTACTGACATGTGACCTACTTGTTGTGTTTATGTACTGACGTGTGACCTACTGGTTGTGTGTATGTACTGACGTGACCTACTTGTTGTGTTTATGTACTGACATGTGACCTACTTGTTGTGTTTATGTACTGACGTGTGACCTACTGGTTGTGTGTATGTACTGACGTGACCTACTTGTTGTGTGTATGTACTGACATGTGACCTACTGGTTGTGTGTATGTACTGACGTGACCTACTTGTTGTGTGTATGTACTGACATGTGACCTACTTGTTGTGTTTATGTACTGACATGTGACTTACTTGTTGTGTGTATGTACTGACATGTGACCTACTTGTTGTGTTTATGTACTGACATGTGACTTACTTGTTGTGTGTATGAACTGACATGTGACCTACTGGTTGTGTGTATGTACTGACATGTGACTTACTTGTTGTGTGTATGTACTGACATGTGACCTACTTGTTGTGTGTATGTACTGACATGTGACCTACTTGTTGTGTGTATGTACTGACATGTGACTTACTTGTTGTGTGTATGAACTGACATGTGACCTACTTGTTGTGTGTATGTACTGACATGTGACCTACTTGCTGTGTGTATGTACTGACATGTGACTTACTTGTTGTGTATGTACTGACATGTGGCCTACTTGTTGTGTGTATGTACTGACATGTGACCTACTTGTTGTGTGTATGTACTGACATGTGACTTACTTGTTGTGTTTATGTACTGACATGTGACCTACTGGTTGTGTGTATGTACTGACGTGACCTACTTGTTGTGTGTATGTACTGACATGTGACCTACTTGTTGTGTGTATGTACTGACATGTGACTTACTTGTTGTGTGTATGTACTGACATGTGACTTACTTGTTGTAAGTGTACTGTAAATTGTCTATAATGTCTTTTACGTTATGTGTTGGACCACAGTAAGACTAGCTGTCTCCATTGGCGTCGGCTGATGGGATGCTAATAAATCAAATAACAATTCCAGAGGTAGAAGTCAAAAGAACTGAAACAAACAGGCACATTGACAAAATAATCAGTAGCCATATGATCCACTGTCCAGATTACGTTTCGGGTTGTTACGCGTTTTATATTCATAAACCCTCACTGACAGTCCGGAGCAACAGGATTCGGACATAATCTGCATTTCTGTCCGACAGCCAGACTGTTCATCCGTATAGAGACTGAAGAGGCTTCCTGCCAGTTAGCCACAGTAGACAATGCAGATGATCGCTACATAATCCTGCAACAACAACAACAATAACAACAGAGCATTATTGACCACTTTCATATTTGTGCCACAACACAACGCTATCCTGCTGACCCTGCTGGAAGCATGGATCAGATTATCCAATCCTCAGGAGAGACAGGGTTAGGGTTAGGGACAAATGGTACAGGGCGGCTCAAGTAGGGTTGGGAATAACGATGAACAAATAAACAGAGGTCTAAATAAGTGGTTTTGATGTGATTGAATATCCTTATGACCCATAGTTGACCTCTAACCCCTCCAAACAGCCAATAGCAGGACTGGGTTACCATGGGGCATCAGTGTGAGGAAAAGTGTTAATATTCTTTGTTTTCCATTTCCCTCTCTGTCTTTCTCTCCCTATACCCCAAACTGACCTCTCACTCCCACCATACTCCCAGATGCAATTCTCCGTCCAGTCTCCCTCTCCTTCTTTTCCTCTCTCATTCCCTTCTTTCTCTCTGCATCACAATACACTGCGTGGTAGGCGCAACAGCCTCCAGTAGACTGCTGACTGATAGAAATGTCTGATTGGGAGGCAGACAGCAGACTGATGGCTGTGTATGCAGGAGGCTGGAATGCACAAGATGGACGGGGGCTTGTGCTGCCTCTCTCTGTCTCTCCTCTCATTCTCTACCCCCCCTCCCCCCACCACCTCTCTGAGAGCTCATATTTTCTGTGTGTGAGTATGATCCTATCTACAGTACCAGTATGTATATCCTCCTGCCTCCCTACACCCTTCATTGTGCCAGGATGAAAGTATGTGTTCCTGCATCAGATTCAGAGGCTTATTATATTATTGGATGATATTGTGAGCTGCCAAGTATCTGGGGAGAACAGAGACAGAGCCGGTAGCAAGCTGAGAGATAATAATGAACGCTGTGTTAGCAAATCCTTATCTGACTCTGGGTCATAACACAAAACAATATTTGGATGAATAAATGGCCACATGAAAACACCTCTCCATGGAGCTTAATATGTCTATAAATACACACTATTCATGCATGTATGTGTTCTCCCTCCACAACGTAAATACAACTAGGAAAGCACTTCACTCACAGTCCCTAAGAGGAAATTACCATTTTAACAGCTTCATGAGGTAGAGACAGAGCTGTGAAAATGATTCACACACACACACACACACACACACACACACACACACACACACACACACACACACACACACACACACACACACACACACACACACACACACACACACACACACACACACACACACACACACACTTAATGGCTGGCTGGAGAGAGAGCTGTGAAAGACAGGGATAGTGCAGGCCTCATTAAATAGCTGTCAGTGCACCTCTACTGAGCACTGGAGAGGGCAAACACCCTGACGCACACGCACACGCACACGCAGTTGATAATGTCTCTCCTGTCCACACCACACTGTGCCTGAGTTGATTTACACGTGCAGCAGCAGTGTGATTCCTCAAGGATATGACAGATAGGAGAGGGGAAATTCCTGCTTAAGCTATAAAACACCTGTATTGCTGTTGCAGCTCAACTCTGTGGGACAGGCGTGTGTCTGGTCTACTCCCAGAGCTCTCTCAGAGTATACACACAGTACACCATGTGAGCTGGACTCACTCTCCTTTTTCCATCTCTGGTTGTCTGCTAAAACAGATGGGCCTGTGTACTGACTGGCTGACTGACTGACTGGCTGGCTGGCTGGCTGGCTGACTGGCTGGCTGACTGGCTATCCTCCCCACTCCCCACACCTCGCTTGGGCTGGCGTACCATCACAGAAAGAGCTGATAAACTGATATATAGTCACATACACACAGCCCCATTTGTTGATCTACTGCCCAGCTTCAGCTTATCTACATTCCTGCGCTCCGCTTACTATGATCTGCAGGGTCTTCATAGAACGGGAGAATTTGAAAGATGGAGCGACTTCCGTTTCTCTCCATCTTTCCCCCTCCTTTTCTCCAGGCATACTCTATCCCTTCTCGTCCCCCTTCCCTCCTCTCATCCTTGCACATCTCTTATCGGATTCTCAGTGGGGTTGGACAGTATGAGTTTGGGCCCTCAGAAAGCAATTATCACCCAAAGCCACTGCAGAGTGAGGTCGGAAAGAAAGAGCAATAAACTAAAGTTTCCTCAAGGATGAGGACAGCAGTCATACAACTTTTATTAGATAGCAAGTCATCAGATTGGAAATGCATGTGTACAGTGTTGTTGTCCTAGGAGAACAGGAGTCGTAGTGAAGTGAAGGACTTGATGTTTTACCGTTTTAATTACATCAACACTATCACTAGAGAGAAGAGAGAGAAGAGAGAGAAGAGAGAGAAGAGAGAGAGAGAGATTCCCAGAAGAATGACTTAATCTAAGAAAGTTTAAAACAAAGAGCCACAGTGCAAACATAGCCTCTTTTACACTCTCACATACGTAGCTGTGGTCCAAGGACAGTTTCTTAGTCCGTACTTGTCAGCCTGTCAGTATCCACTGCAGTGGCCTGCCATTAGTGTGACAGTGACACCCAGTAAAAACAGTGGTCCACAGTCAGCACGGCTCCAGGCTTCTGGCAGTATGTCTCTATGGGGAGAGGAGCACCTCTGCTCTGAATACCCCAGCCAACTGTCAGGACACACCACAGGTCCTAAGGAACCAATGTCACACAGGTGCACAGACACACACCGGGCCTTTCAAATACATACACACAATTCACACACGCTACCGTACTACTGGCTACAGCTGCAGGGAGAGGTCTCCTCCAGCTCCACCAGGGGATTCCAACAGGAAGTTTCCTCTCCTGCTGTCCAATCAGAGTGGTCGGTTGCTCTTGGAGGGTCGAAGTAAGGAAACTCCTTTCCATCACTGTTCCGTAGGCCTTTCACAACAACTGCTTGTTTTTTCCTGTCCACTAATGAGGAACCAATTATAGGTCAGCCTGAAAGGTGTACTGCACCAGATATACAGTGTTAGAAAAAAGGAGGAGATAGGAATCCCATTGGGCAATCAAATCAAATTGTATTGGTCACATACACGTGATTAGCAGATGTCATTGCGGGTGAAGAAAAAATCTTGTGCTTCTGACTTCAACAGTGCAGTAATATCTAACAAGTAATATCTAACAAATGACACAACATATACCGAGTACACACAAATCTAAGTAGGAATGAATTAAGACTATATACATATTGACGAGCGATGTCAGAGTGGAATAGTAGAATAGTATAGAAAACAGTATATACATATGAGATGAGTAATGCAAGATATGTAAACATTATTAGGTGAATGAGATACCGTAGAATAGTATAGAAAACAGTAATACACATGAGATGAGAAATGCCAGATATGTAAACATTAAGTGGCTAAGATTAAGTGACAAAGTTCCCAAGATGGCGTAGCAGTCGGACGCGTGTGTTTCTCTTTGTCTTATCCTGTGTCCTATCCCGTGTAAATATATATATTTTTTGTATATATCTTAATCTCACTTTCTATCCACAAACTATCTCCTGCAACCCGCCTCACCCAATGTGGTATGGATCTGCTATTTTTATTCCTTATAATTGGAACCTCCATCATGAGCTAGCCAGCTAACTAGCTACCAGTCTTTGTTAGCCACAGCTAGAGGTCTTCACCTTCAGCTCGGACAATACCTGCCAGTCTGCACAGCGCGATATCAACCCAGAGCATATCGGACTGCTTCTCTCTACCACATCATTCCTGCCGCTCTGGATCATTACACCGGATCACCGCAGCTAGCTAGCTGTCCCGAAACAAGCACCAGTTAGCCTTGAGTTAGTCTTGAGCTAGGCCCATACACCAGCTAATTCTAGGGCTATAATACCTGGACCCTTTATTGTCGACAAGGAGCCCCTACAATCCATCACGACTGGACTGCCGACGTGATCGCCCGATGTGGTCTTCTGTTATGATGTCGCTGAAGAATCATCTGCTAGCCCTGGCCCGCTAGCTTTCTGACCGCTGTGTCCCCTGCTCTCCTAGCGAAGTAGTGACTACCGAATGGCACCCTGACTCCCCTATTGCTGCTCTTTTGACCCTATGACCACTCGGCTACACAGCTGATGTCCCCTGGACTGTTTCAATAACACAGCATTTTGTTTACCTGCCGGCCCCAGCCTCGAACTCAGGTCCTGTATGTACCTAACTGACCCGCTCTGCCCATTCATCGCCATTTACCCGTTGTTGTCTTAGCTCTCCTGATCAACACCTGTGATTGCTTTATGCCTCTTTCTAATGTCATAAGCCTTGTCTACTGCTGTCTTGGCTAGTTCTTATTGTTTTATTTCACTGTAGAGCCCTCAGTCCCGCTCAACATGCCTTAGATAACTCTTTTGTCCCACCCTACACACATGCGGAGACCTCACCTGGCTTAACTGGTGCCTCCAGAGACGAAACCTCGCTCATCGTCACTCAATGCCTAGGTTTACCTCCACTGTACTCACATCCTACCATACCATTGTCTGTACATTATGCCCTGAATCTATTCTACCACGCCCAGAAATCTGTTCCTTTTATTCGCTGTTCCCAACGCATGAGACAACCAGTTCTTATAGCGTTTAGCCGTACCCTTATCCTCTGTTCCTCTGGTGATGTAGAGGTTAACCCAGGCCCTGTAGACCCCAGTTCAACTCCTATTCCCCAGGCACTATCATTTGTTGACTTCTGAAACCGTAAAAGTCTTGGTTTCATGAATGTTCAATCCGAAGCCTCCTCCCTAAGTTTGTTTTATTCACTGCTTTAGCACACTCTGCCAACCCTGATGTCCTAGCTCTGTCTGAATCCTGGCATAGGAAGGCCACCAATAATTCAGAAATGTCCATCCCCAACTACAACATTTTCCGCCAAGATAGAACTGCCAAAGGGGGTGGAGTTGCAATCTACTGCAGAGATAGTCTGCAGAGTTATGTCATGCTATCCAGGACCGTGCCCAAACAGTTCGAGCTTCTACTTTTAAAAATACACCTTTCCAGAAATAAGTATTTCACTGTTGCCGCTTGTTATAGACCCCCTCAGCCCCCAGCTGTTCCCTGGACACCATATGTGAATTGATTGCCCCCCATTTATCTTCAGAGATCGTACTGTTAGGTGACCTAAACTGGGATATGCTTAACACCCTGGCCGTCCTACAATCTAAGCTAGATGCCCTCAATCTCACACAAATTATCAAGGAACCTACCAGGTACAACCCTAAATCCGTAAACACTGTCACTACCGATAAATCTACAATAATCGAGAATTTCAATAAGCATTTTTCTACAGCTGGCCATGCTTTCCACCTGGCTACCCCTACCCCGGCTAACAGCTCTGCACCCCCCGCAGCAACTTGCCCAAGCCTCCCCACTTCTCCTTCACCCAAATCTAGATAGCTGATGTTCTGAAAGAGCTGCAAAATCTGGACCCAACAAATCAGCTGGGCCAGACAATCTGGACCCTCTTTTTCTAAAATTACCCGCCGCAATTATTGCAACCCCCAATTGTTGCAACCCCTAACGAGCCTGTTCAACCTCTCTTCATATTGTCTGAGATCCCTAAAGATTGGAAAGCTGCCACAGTCATCCCCCTCTTCAAAGGGGAGATACTCTAGACCCAAACTGTTACAAACCTATATCTATCCTTCCCTGCCTTTCTAAAGTCTTTGAAAGCCAAGTTAACAAACAGATCCCCCACCATTTCGAATCCCACCGTATAGTATAGAATACAGTACATACATATGATATACATATGAGATGAGTAATGCAAGATATGCAAATATTATTAAGTGACTAAGATACCATAGAAAATTATAGAATACACTACCGTTCAAAAGTTTGCGGTCACTTAGAAATGTCCTTGTTTTCCATGAAAACATACATGAGATGAGTTGCAAAATGAATAGGAAATATAGTCAAAATGTTGACAAGGTTATAAATATTGATTTTTAATTGAGCAATCCTTCAAACTTTGCTTCGGCAAAGAATCCTCTATTTGCAGCAATTGCAGCCTTGCAGACCTTTGGCATTCTAGTTGTCAATTTGTTGAGGTAATCTGAAGAAATTTCACCCCATGCTGCCTGAAGCACCTCCCACAAGTTGGATTGGCTTAATGGTCACTTCTTACGTACCATACGGTCAAGCTGCTCCCACAACTGCTCAATAGGGTTGAGATCCGGTGACTGTGCTGGCCACTCCATTATAGACAGAATACCAGCTGACTGCTTCTTCCCTAAATAGTCATTGCATAGTTTGGAGCTGTGCTTGGGTCATTGTCCTGTTGTAGGAGGAAATTGGCTCCAATTAAGCGCCGTCCGTATGGCATGGCGTTGCAAAACTTCAAGATCCCTTTTACACTGTACAAATCTCCCACTTTACCACCACCAATGCACACCCAGACCATCACATTGCCTCCACCATGCTTGACAGATGGCGTCAAGCACTCCTCCAGCATCTTTTCCTTTATTCTGCATCTCTTCTTTGTGATCCAAACCCCTCAAACTTAGATTTGTCTGTCCCATGTCCAGTGTCTGTTATTTTCCCATCTTAATATTTTATTTTTATTGGCCAGTTTGAGATATGGCTTTTTCTTTGCAACTCTACCTAGAAGGTCAGCATCCCGTCAGTCGCCTCTTCACTGTTAACGTTGAGACTCGTATATTGCGGGTACTATTTAATGAAGCTGCCAGTTAAGGACTTGTGAGGCATCTTTGAGGCTACACCCTTCACAGAACAGCGCAAACTGTCTCTAACCAAAATAGGAAGAGGAGTGGGAGGCCCCGGTCCACAACTGAGCAAGACGACAAGTATATTAGAGTGTCTAGTTAGAGTGTCTAGTCAAACTAGACACTCTAATATACTTGTCGTCTTGCTCAGTTGTGCACCGGGTCCTCCCACTCCTCTTCCTATTTTGGTTAGAGATAGTTTGCGCTGTTCTGTAAACGGTGTAGTACACAGCGCTGTACGAGATCTTCAGTTTCTTGGTAATTTCTCACATGGAATAGCCTTCATTTCTCAGAACAAGAATAGACTGACAAGTTTCAGAAGAAAGGTCTTTGTTTCTGGCCATTTCGAGCCTGTAATCGAACCCACAAATGCTGATGCTCCAGATACTCAACTAGTCTAAAGAAGTCCAGTTTTATTGCTTCTTTAATCAGAACAACCATTTTCAGCTGTGCTAACATACTTGCAAAAGGGTTTTCTTTTTAAAATGCTAAACTTGGATTAGCTAACACAACGTGCCATTGGAACACAGGAGTGATGATTGCTGATAATGGGACTCCGTATACCTGCCGTTTCCAGCTACAATAGTCACTTACAACATTAACAATGTCTACACTGTATTTCTGATCAATTTAATATTGTTATTTTAATGGACCAAAAAATTTGCTTTTCTTTAAAAAACAAGGAAATTTCTAAGTGACCCCAAACTTTTGAACGGCAGTGTACAGATTAGATGAGTAATGCAAGATATGTAAACATTATTAAAGTGACTTGTGTTCCATTCCTTAAAGTGGTCAGGGATACCTAGTCTATGCCTATAGGCAGCAGCCTCTAATGTGCTAGTGATGGCTATTTAACAGTCTGATGGCATTGAGAAAGAAGCTGTTTTTCAGTCTCTCGGTCCGAGCTTTGATGCACCTGTACTGACCTCACCTTCTGGATGATAGCGGGGTGAACAGGCAGTGGCTCGGAGGAACGTATATTTTCTTCGAAAGTATGTAAGGTCACAATTCCAAAGTTATCCAATATTACAGAGAACAAGTTAATTACCTCACATTTCCGAAAATATTTGTAATGTTGTTCTTGTTATTCACAAAATTAATACTAATGTTGGGTTTTTGAGCATGAGTCCAATTGTCTCCCATTCACTTCTTGAAGGAGTGCTCTCATTGTCCCAGAATCGCCCAGAATGCAACGTGCAGCCCATTGACGACACTTGGGCATTGTCCACAATGGACGTTAATACGATTCCAATGGAGTTTCCCTTCTTCCAAAAGTATCTCTGACTGCAAACCTCACTGATTCTGCACGTGTTCTTCCGGTGCTCAGTAAGTAATGCAGCGGCCATTACTGAAGCCCAAACGAGTGTTGTCTTTGGGGCGTGGTTTAATGTGGGTGCTTCTTGGGTGTGTCTTCCCATTCAATCAGAACAAATAAACAAGGGTAGTAGTGAGTAACTTAGTGACAGCGAGGTAAACTAAGATGGCTTTGCTATAGAGAGAAGTTTTGAAGTTGAGGATTTCTCCCCTCCTGACTGACTCACCATCTCAAGATGATCTACTGATTCAGTTCTTTGTGTAGACTAAAGTCTGTGCTTACCTTGTGTTTAGCCAACCTGACAGCAGCTAGCTAGCATAGCTCAAATCAAATCAAATCAAATTTTATTTGTCACATACACATGGTTAGCAGATGTTAATGCGAGTGTAGCGAAATGCTTGTGCTTCTAGTTCCGACAATGCAGTAATAACCAACAAGTAATCTAACTAAGAATTCCAAAACTACTGTCTTGTACACAGTGTGAGGGGATAAAGAATATGTACATAAGGATATATGAATGAGTGATGGTACAGAGCAGCATAGGCAGATACAGTAGATGGTATCGAGTACAGTATATACATATGAGATGAGTATGTAAACAAAGTGGCATAGTTAAAGTGGCTAGTGATACATGTATTACATAAGGATACAGTCGATGATATAGAGTACAGTATATACGTATGCATATGAGATGAATAATGTAGGGTAAGTAACATTATATAAGGTAGCATTGTTTAAAGTGGCTAGTGATATATTTACATCATTTCCCATCAATTCCCATTATTAAAGTGGCTGGAGTTGAGTCAGTGTCAGTGTGTTGGCAGCAGCCACTCAATGTTAGTGGTGGCTGTTTAACAGTCTGATAGCCTTGGGGATAGCTACAGCTGGCTAGATTATCTAGCGGATATTTATCTGTACAATCACAGATGTCAAGACAGCAAGAAGTAACAGGGTCTGGAATGTCTTTCATGAGACATTCGTTCTACAACACCTTGCTATGAAAGCAGCGTGCAACTTAAAGTTTTTCACATCATGTAAAGACGTGTTACCACAACTGCAAGTTGAATGTCCTGTCTTCAGTCCTGGAGGAAGTTTTGAATCGGTCAGTAGCCTACAGAGAGTAATGTAAGAAGAGTGCAATTGCTGAACTTATGTAGATATTCTAAACAAAGTGTTTTGAGAACATTCAAGTGTAACAGTTCCATATAGAATGAACCATCCTTCACATAATACTGTAGAAGCAGTGTTCTGCTAATATACAGTGCCTTGCGAAAGTATTCGGCCCCCTTGAACTTTGCGACCTTTTGCCACATTTCAGGCTTCAAACATAAAGATATAAAACTGTATTTTTTTGTGAAGAATCAACAACAAGTGGGACACAATCATGAAGTGGAACGACATTTATTGGATATTTCAAACTTTTTTAACAAATCAAAAACTGAAAAATTGGGCGTGCAAAATTATTCAGCCCCTTTACTTTCAGTGCAGCAAACTCTCTCCAGAAGTTCAGTGAGGATCTCTGAATGATCCAATGTTGACCTAAATGACTAATAGTGATAAATACAATCCACCTGTGTGTAATCAAGTCTCCGTATAAATGCACCTGCACTGTGATAGTCTCAGAGGTCCGTCAAAAGCGCAGAGAGCATCATGAAGAACAAGGAACACACCAGGCAGGTCCGAGATACTGTTGTGAAGAAGTTTAAAGCCGGATTTGGATACAAAAAGATTTCCCAAGCTTTAAACATCCCAAGGAGCACTGTGCAAGCGATAATATTGAAATGGAAGGAGTATCAGACCACTGCAAATCTACCAAGACCTGGCCGTCCCTCTAAACTTTCAGCTCAAACAAGGAGAAGACTGATCAGAGATGCAGCCAAGAGGCTGAGGTGGGAGACTCTGTCCATAGGACAACAATCAGTCGTATATTGCACAAATCTGGCCTTTATGGAAGAGTTGCAAGAAGAAAGCCATTTCTTAAAGATATCCATAAAAAGTGTCGTTTAAAGTTTGCCACAAGCCACCTGGGAGACACACCAAACATGTGGAAGAAGGTGCTCTGGACAGATGAAACCAAAATTGAACTTTTTGGCAACAATGCAAATTGTTATGTTTGGCGTAAAAGCAACACAGCTCATCACCCTGAACACACCATCCCCACTGTCAAACATGGTGGTGGCAGCATCATGGTTTGGGCCTGCTTTTCTTCAGCAGGGACAGGGAAGATGGTTAAAATTGATGGGAAGATGGATGGAGCCAAATACAGGACCATTCTGGAAGAAAACCTGATGGAGTCTGCAAAAGACCTGAGACTGGGACGGAGATTTGTCTTCCAACAAGACAATGATCCAAAACATAAAGCAAAATCTACAATGGAATGGTTCAAAAATAAAAATATCCAGGTGTTAGAATGGCCAAGTCAAAGTCCAGACCTGAATCCAATCGAGAATCTGTGGAAAGAACTGAAAACTGCTGTTCACAAATGCTCTCCATCCAACCTCACTGAGCTCGAGCTGTTTTGCAAGGAGGAATGGTAAAAAATTTCAGTCTCTCGATGTGCAAAACTGATAGAGACATACCCTAAGCGACTTACAGCTGTAATCGCAGCAAAAGGTGGCGCTACAAAGTATTAATTTAAGGGGGCTGAATAATTTTGCACGCCCAATTTTTCAATTTTTGATTTGTTAAAAAAGTTTGAAATATCCAATAAATGTCGTTCCACTTCATGATTGTGTCCCACTTGTTGTTGATTCTTCACAAAAAAATACAGTTTTATATCTTTATGTTTGAAGCCTGAAATGTGGCAAAAGGTCGCAAAGTTCAAGGGGGCCGAATACTTTCGCAAGGCACTGTAACAATGTGCAAATATTACACTGTTACACTCTATTACGTCTTTCATGTGCTGTCATTCACAGTCTATACATATACTGTACCTATCAGCATTTTGTCTGCTGGTACATGTTAGTCGTCATCCCTTCATATGGTGTCCCATATAAGACAGTTCCCTGACACGGTTGAAGAATTCAGAGGGTCCCTCTCCCCCACCATTCAATTCAATAGTAACAACAGATGATGAAAAGTAATAGAGGTCTGGTATAATTTTAATGCTGAGTAAAAGGTCTCTCCCAGACATCTGTATCAACCTGTCTTTTAGTCAGGGGACTCCATGACAAACCATCTCTCCCATCCTCCATCTGTAGAAAAAACAAGGTAGAGTTGATACACACAGCACTGATTAAATTCTCAATGGTGGCTAAGTGAATTCCAGGACAGACAAATAAAAGTATTTTGACCTATAACCAGATCAAATGTAACCAATCTGAAGTGTGACTGGTGCCTGGCTACGTACTGCCTCAGCCTTCTACTCCTGATATGGTCGGGGGTTCCCACGACACTGCTGAACAACATATCCATCAGGTTTTGTAAGTAGCCTATGAATTAAATTAAATATCATCACTCAATAAACATAGTGAGAAAAATCACTTTTTTCTCATTTGGAAGTAATTATCCTAATAGAGTGACCTTAAGTATGGAATAGATTCAGGCCAGGAACTCTGACGCCGTAACTATGCAACCAGCTGTGTAATGTTACGTTGCTGAATGCTTGCTGACACGTATTTGTAGCATGTTAGCTAAAATGACTGGTACTCAAGCTAGACAAGTACCATCTTTCATTTATTTTAGCCCTATGAAATACACAATAGACTTTTATGAGAACAGCCATGTTGTTTTAGCACAAGCAGAAAAAGCCCCCGAACGCTAGCTAGCTAACGTTAGTGCTAACCTAGCCCTTGATCATAACTCCCAGTTCCATTACAGTAAAGGCAGAAAGCCGCCCTGAGTTATCGAGAGCAAGTATTAACCAAAACAACCTGCCTGTTCTCATAAATGTAGCTAGATACCTAACTGTCAAATCCGGGTTAGTTATCAATATCTTTTTCCGAGTTAAAACATTATCGAATGTTACATCCTGTCGTCAGCTGCAAAGTTAGCTATGCAAATGTTCCTCTCTATGACATTACATCACATTACACATTAGCGAGAGGCTATGTATTTAGCTAGTTAGATCACAGTATCACAGTGTTATAGCTAGCTAGCTACTCACCACACACCAGTTACAGCCATCATGTCGTACGTTTGTTGCATGTAAACCATTCTTTGCCATCTGCGCAATATTGTTGAAAGCATTAGAAGTTTGCACCAACTTTATGGAAGCCTATCTTCACTCCTATGCCAAGCAAGTGTGCATGCGTTGCAGACCTGACAATATGTCCACAACACGTGGCAGCTGGGGGTGAACCACACCTTGTTGTCTCTGGGCAATTGGACATCATCGGCAAAAGTGAGCATGTTCACTGACTTTATAACCAAAATGATCCTATTTACACTTTGTAGTCAATTTTGACACTATAATTCATGTTTTTGACTCATATCGATTCCACATAGGCAATGTATAAACAGAGAAGTTGGTTCTAGGAAGCAGTTCCCCTTTAAGATTATTGGGGCCAACTGCAAAGTCAGCTCATCCATTGTTCCTCAGTCCATTCCCCCAGACAGGAAACAAAGGACAAGGAATCACCCTCCTACCCTCGTGCGTTCCTCCATCCTCCATACCCCTCTGGCAATGCTACAACCTTTACCCCACTATGGTGACCCCTGCCCGGCTGACATTCTCCACTCACACACCCACTATGGAGCCTGCCTTTCTCCACAAAGACTGTACAGCTCTGTATTGGAACTCAAGCTCCGTGTTGCTATTGTTGCTACAGCGACAATGATAGGCTGCTATTCTCTATTGGAAGAGTACAGTCCACACCGCAAGGCAAGCCAGTGACAATGTAGCCCAGATATTCTCCATTGGTAGAGTACATTGTGAGGTAAGGCAGGGCAGTTATCTGTCTAGCATGAGGGTGGGCTATAATTTTGTCTAGAGGGCCACATAAGGATTGCAAAATTCAACGGAGAGCAGCAATGATTTTTTGGGGGGCCGATTTCTTCATCAAAAGCTATTTGCAGGCCAGAAAAAAGGGTGGTTATTTAAAAACGTACAGGTCCATTATCATGTCAGGTCCATTACCATTATCATGTCTATCAAGTTTTAGACAGAGTGGTCTGGACTCAAACTTACCGCTGGTCAGATTGAATGGGCCCGCGGGCCATATGTTGCCCACCCTTGCTCTAGCAGATATGCCTGGGGTGACTGGCTCAGAGCACAGCAGGGAAATAATTACTTCCAGACTACCTGCTAAGGAACATAATTCTCACAGGCCTGCCAAAGCTGTAACATAGCTAAGGACTTCAGTATAAACGCTGCATAACATTACTACTATTCCATTACTAACCCATTACTAACCTAGTACTATCCCATTACTAACCTAGTACTATCCCATTACTAACCTAGTACTATCCCATTACTAACCTAGTACTATCCCATTACTAACCTAGTACTATCCCATTACTAACCTAGTACTATCCCATTACTAACCTAATACTATCCCATTACTAACCTAGTACTATCCCATTACTAACCTAGTACTATCCCATTACTAACCTAGTACTATCCCATTACTAACCTAGTACTATCCCATTACTAACCTAGTACTATCCCATTACTAACCTAATACTATCCCATTACTAACCTAGTACTATCCCATTACTAACCTAGTACTATCCCATTACTAACCTAGTACTATCCCATTACTAACCTAGTACTATCCCAAGGCATTTGTTCAGTCTTAGTTGTGATCGATGCTCTCTCTGAAATTCCTGGTTCTCACACACAGGGAGTTTTCTTCTCTGTCTCCCTGTCTCTCTCCCTCTCTCTCTTCCTTCCTTCCTCCCTCCCTCCCTGCCTGCCTTCTCCCCTGCCTGCCTCCCTCCCTCCCCTTGAGACGAGATGAGTCAAGCTGGCATTAAGAGGCACTAAATCTCCTTAGCCCTATTAAGTGAAAGGAGAGAAGATCTGCTTTTCTCTAGACACCCTGTGAAGCTAAAACAATGTTAAATCCCCAGAACAACACAGCACTCTGCATGACTCACAGTGATACTTATACACACACACGCACGCACACACACACCATGCTACATGTTTATATACACTGAGTGTACAAAACATTCCATGACATAGACTGACCAGGTGAAACCGGGTCAAAGCTATGATCCCTTATTGATGTCACTTGTTTTATCCACTTCACCCAGTGTAGATGAAGGGGAGGAAACAGGTTAAAGAAAGATTTTCAAGCCTTGAGACAATTGAGACATGGGTTGTGTATGTGTGCCTTTCAGAGGGTGAATGGGAAAAACAAAATACTTAAGTTCCTTTGAACGGGGTATGATAGTAGATGCCAGGCACACCGGTTTGTGTCAAGAACTGCAATGTTGCTGGGTTTTTCAAGCTCAACAGTTTCCCGTGTGTATCAAGAATGGTTCACCACCCAAAGGACATCCAGCCAACTTGACACAACTGTGGGAACCATTGGAGTCAACATGGGCCAGCATCCCTGTGGAATGCTTTCGACACCTTGTAGAGTCCATGCCCCAATTCAATATTAGGAAGGTGTTCTTAATGTGTTGTACAGTCAGTGTAAGTCCCAGTGGGAGCTACAGTTATATTTAGTGGGAGCTATAGTTATACTTAGTGGGAGCTACAGTTATACTTAGTGGGAGCTACAGTTATACTTAGTGGGAGCTACAGTTATACTTAGTGGGAGCTATAGTTACTTAGTGGGTGATACAGTTATACTAGGTGGTCGTTAGTTATATTTAGTGGGAGCTACAGTTACATTTAGTGGGAGCTACAGTTACATTTAGTGGGAACAACAGTTATATTTAGTCTTTTTTCCAAAAATAGTTTACAAACAGATTATTTCACTTATAATTCACTGTATCAGAATTCCAGAGAGTTAGAAGTTTACATACACTAAGTTGACTGTGCCTTTAAACAGCTCGGAAAATTACAGAAAATGATGTCATGGCTTTAGAAGCTTCTGATTGTCTCAAATTATGTCAATTAGCCTATTGGAGGTGTACCTGTGGATGTATTTCAAGGCCTACCTGCCTCTTTGCTTGACATTATGGGAAAATTAAAAGAAATCTGCCAAGACCTCAGAAAAAGAATTGTAGACCTCCACAAGTCTGGTTCATCCTTGGGAGCAATTTCTAAATGCCTGAAGGTACCACGTTCATCTGTACAAACAGTACGCAAGTATAAACACCGGGAAGGAGACGCGTTCTATCTCCTAGAGATGAATGTACTTTGGTGCGAAAAGTGCAAATCAATCCAAGAACAACAGCAAAGGACCTTGTGAAGATGCTAGAGGAAACAGGTACAAAATGATCTATATCCACAGTAAAATGAGTCCTATATTGACATAACCTGAAAGGCCACTCAGCAAGGAAGAAGCCACTGCTCCAAAACTGCCATAAAAAAGCCAGATTATGGTTTGCAACTGTACATGGGGAAAAAGATTGTACTTTTTGAAGAACTGTCCTCTGGTCTGATGAAACAAAAATAGAACTGTTTGGCCATAATGACCATCGTTATGATAGGAGGAAAAAGGAGGAGGCTTGCAAGCCGAAGAATACCATCCCAACCGTGAAGCACGGGGGTGGCAGCATCATGTTGTGGGGATGCTTTGCTGCAGGAGGGACTGGTGCACTTCACAAAATAGATGGCATTATGAGGCATGAAAATTAGATGGATATATTGAAGCAACATCTCAAGACATCAGTCAGGGAGTTAAAGCTTGGTCGCAAATGGGTCTTCCAAATGGACAATGACCCCTAGCATACTTCCAAAGTTGTGGCAAAATTACAACAAAATGACAACTTTGACAACAAAGTCAAGGTATTGGAGTGGCCATCACAAAGCCCTGACCTCAATCCTATAGAAATTTGTGGGCAGAACTGAAAAAGCATGTGAAAGCAAGGAGGCCTACAAACCTGACTCAGTTACAGCAACTCTGTCAGGAGGAATGGGCCAAAATTCACCCAACTTATTGTGGGAAGCTTGTGGAAGGCTACCGAAACGTTTGACCCAAGTTAAACAATTTAAAGGCAATGATACCAAATACTAATTGAGTGTATGTAAACTTCTGACCCACTGGGAATGTGATGAAAGAATTAAAAGCTGAAATAAATAATTCTCTCTACCATTATTCTGACATTTCACATTCTTAAAATAAAGTGGTGATCCTAACTGACCTAAGACAGGGAATCAGTGAAAAACTGATTTTAAATGTATTTGGTTAAAAGGTGTATGTAAACTTCCGACTTCAACTATATATTCAAACTGCAGCAACCTTGTACTTGTTCATATGAATTATATTTTAAAGAAAGACTGGGGAGGGGGGTTCCTATTCAGACACAGAGAAAGCAACATCATTGGAAAATAAAACTCACAGGGCTGAGCTTGCTTTATGCAGGTTTGTATAATGTAATCCTGCCCTGTGCAACTGTATGGCTAATTAAACATTTACCCACAGTCTATGTCAGCTATTGTTTTATTGATTCATTCAAGTTAATAGTGTTATATTGAAAAAGTCTAGGTAGCCTCGTCAGCCCAAGTTTGAATATAAACCAAATTTGATCCCATTCCCTTTCACGCACAAAAAAATACATATATAACATTTATTTACCCTGGACAGGGGGCCAGGGGGACAGGAAGACAGGGGGCCAGGAAGACAGGGGGACAGGGGGACAGGGGGCCAGGTGGACAGGGGGCCAGGAAGACATGGGGCCAGGAAGACAGGGGGCCAGGAAGACAGGGGGCCAGGAAGACAGGGGGCCAGGAAGACAGGGGGCCAGGGAGCCAGGGAGCCAGGAAGACAGGGGGCCTGGAAGACAGGGGGCCAGGAAGACAGGGGGCCAGGGGGACAGGAAGACAGGGGGCCAGGGAGCCAGGAAGACAGGGGGCCAGGAAGACAGGGGGCCAGGAAGACAGGGGGCCAGGGAGCCAGGAAGACAGGGGGCCAGGAAGACAGGGGGCCAGGAAGACAGGGGGCCAGGGAGACAGGGGGCCAGGGAGCCAGGAAGACAGGGGGACAGGGCACATAGGAGCCTAGACTATGCAGCTGCTGCTGTTAGTAGCCTACAGTTGATCAGACTAAAACATAGTATTGTTTCCATGCATTACAGCATATCAGATCGCTAATGTTTAGGTATATAGGCTGCTACACATTTATGTACGACTTTTTGTTTGTGTCTGTTGGGAGTGATGTGATATCCCGCTTGCTAAATAAATACCAGAGGAAAGCACGCCTTGAGCTTTGTGCATTGTGCCCGGCCCGCACGACCTGGCTTCCGTCTGGCCACTCTACCATAAAGGCCTGATTGGTGGGGTTTTGCAGAGATGGTTGTCCTTCTGGAAGTTTCTCCCATCTCCACAGAGGAACTCTGAAGCTCTGTCAGAGCTGTGTCGGGTTCTTGGTCACCTCTCTGACCAAGGCCCTTCTCCCCCGATTGCGCAGTTTGGCCGGGTGGCCAGCTTCAGGAAAAATCTTGGTGGTCCCAAACTTCTTCCATTTAAGAATGATGGAGACCACTGTGTTCTTGGGGACCTTCAATTCTGCAGCTATTTTTTGGTACCCTTCCCCAGATCGGTTTCTCGACACAATCCTGTCTCTGAGCTCTACAGACAATTCCTTCGACCCCATCGCTTGATTTTTGCTCTGACAAACGCTGTCAACTGTGGGACCTTATGTAGACAGGTGTGTGCCTTTCCAAATGATGTCCAATCAATGTAATTTACCACAGGTGGACTCCAATCAAGTTGTAGAAACATCTCAAGGATGATCAATGGAAACAGGATGCACCGGAGCTCAATTTCGAGTCTCATAGCAAAGGGTCTGAATACTTATGTAGATAAGGTATTATTGGGGGGGTTTTTGCAAACATTTCTGAAAAAAATACTGTTTTAGCTTTGTCATTATGGGGTATTGTGTGTCGATTGGTGAGGATGTAAAATATATATATATTTTAGAGTAGGGCTGTAATGTAAAAAATGTGGAAAAAGTCAAGGGGTCAGAATACTTTCCGAAGGCATAGTATAGGCTTTTACAGGGTTCACACAGGCACCATGAGTCAGTATCTCCACAGATTCATGTATGTGTAGGCTAGGCCTGTTATTCCATGCAGTGTGTGTATGGCTAGAATGCTTGGAATATGTTTGGTTGATTAAAAGAACTCTGGGAGCTCTGTGCAGCTCTGTGTTCAGTAATGTACACAGCTCCAGGTTGGGCCGTGTATAAACGCCTCATTATTACTTTACTAAGCCCTTCCTATACCTCCATGACCAGGTCAGCCTGCTGACATGACAAAGTGACCCATTTGGGGCATGAAGGGCAAAGGGGATAAAACCCCAGAATAAAGTTGAGAACAACTGTGGATCGAGGAAGGGTTGAATGATACTAAACTGAAAGGCTTGATCACAATCTCCAAAATACTTAAATAATAAATGTGGTTAAATCTTTGTTTAAAGAAAAGTATATACAGTACCAGTCCAAAGTTTGGACACACTTATTAATTCCAGGGGTTTTCTGTATTTTTTTTACTATTTCTACATTGTAGAATAACAGTGAAGACATTAAAACTATGAAATAATATATATGGAATCATGTGGTAAACAAAAAAAGTGTAAAACAAATCAAAATATAGTTTCTATATTAGATTCTTCAAAGTAGCCATCCTTTGCCTAGATGACAGCTTTGCACATTTTTGGCATTCTCTCAACTAGCAATTAACAGGTGTGCCTGGTTAAAAGTTAAATAGTGCAATTTCTTTCCTACTTAATGCATTTGAGCCAATCAGTTGTTTTCTGACAAGGTATGGGTGGTATACAGAAGATAGCCTTATTTGGTAAAAGACCAAGTCCATATTATGGCAAGAACAGCTCAAATAAGCAAAGAGAATCGACAGTCCATCATTACTTTAAAACATGAAGGTCAGTCAATCAGGAACATTTCAAGAACTTTGAAAGTTTCTTCAAGTGCAGTCGCAAAAACCATCAAGCACTGTGATGAAACTGGCTCTCATGAGGACTGCCACAGGAAAAGAAGACCTGGAGTTACCTCTGCTGCAGAGGATAAGTTCATTAAAAATCAAATCAAATTTTATTTTTCACATTCGCCAAATACAACAGGTAACAATCTAGACAAAGGATGGATACCTTGAAGAATCTAATATATAAACTATATTTTGATTTGTTTTACACCTTACAGTGAAATGCTTACTTACAAGCCCTTAACCAATTATGCAGTTTTAAGAAAATACCTTAAAAAAGTTAACAAGTAAGAGATAAGAAAAACAAATAATTAAAGAGCAGCAGTAAATAACAATAGCGGGGCTATATACAGGGGGTACTGGTACAGAGTCAATGTGCGGGGGCACTGGTGTCAAGGTAATTGAGATACTTATGTACATGCAGGTAGGGTTGTTAAAGTGGCTATGCATAGATAATAACAGAGAGTAGTAGCAGCATGGGGGGAGGTGCATATAGTCTGTGTAGCCATTTGATTAGCTGTTCAGGAGTCTTATGGCTTGGGGGTAGAAGCTGTTAAGAAGCCTCTTGGACCTAGACTTGGTGCTCAGGTACCGCTTGCCGTGCGGTAATAGAGAGAACTGTCTATGACTAGGGTGGCTGGTGTCTTTGACGATTTTTAGGGACTTCCTCTTACACCGCATGGTATAGAGGTCCTGGATGGCAGGAAGCTTTGCCCCGGTGATGTACTGGGCCGTTTGCACTACCCTCTGTAGTGCCTTGCGGTCAGAGGCTGAGCAGTTGCCATACCAGGCAGTGATGCAAACCGTCATGATGCTCTCGATGGTGCAGCTGTAAAATCTTTTGAGGATCTGAGGACCCATGCCAAATCTTTTCAGTCTCCTGAGGGGAATATGTGTTGTCGTGCCCTCTTCACGACTGTCTTGGTGTGCTTGGACCACGTTAGTTTGTTGTTGATGTGGACGCCAAGGAAAAGTCACTAGCCCCAGAAATTGCAGCCCAAATAAATGCTTCACAGAGCTCAAGTAACAGACACATCTCAACATCAACTGTTCAGAGGGGACTGTGAATCAAGTCTTCATGGTCAAATTGCTGTAAAGAAACTACTACTAAAGGACACCAATCAGAAGAAGAGACTTGCTTGGGCCAAGAAACACGAGCAATGGACATCAGAGCGGTGGAAATCTATTCCTTGGTCTGGAGTCCAAACGTGAGATTTTTGGTTCCAACTGCTGTGTCTTTGTGAAACGCAAAGTAGGTGAACGGAGGATCTCTGCATGTGTGGTTCCCACCGTGAAGCATGGAGAAGGAGGTGTGATGGTGTGGGGGTGCTTTGCTGGTGACACTGTCTGTGATTTATTTAGAATTCAAGGCACACTTCACTAGCATGGCTATTACAGCATTCTGCAGCGATATGCCATCCCATCTTGCTTGTGCTTAGTGGGAATATGATTTGTTTTTCAACAGGACAATGACCCAACACACCTCCAGGCTGTGTAAGGGCTACTTGACCAAGAAGGAGAGTGGTGGAGTGCTGCATCAGATGACCTGGCCTCCACAATCACCCACCTCAACCCAATTGAGATGGTTTGGGATGAGTTGTACTGTAGAGTGAAGGAAAAGCAGCCAACAAGTGCTCAGCATTTGTGGGAACTCCTTCAAGACTGTTGGAAAAACATTTAAGGTAAAGCTGGTTGAGAGAATGCCAAGAGTGTGCAAAGCTGTCATCAAGGCAAGGGGTGGCTACTTTGAGAATCTAAAATCAAAAATATGTTTTGATTTCTTTAACACTTATTTGGTTACCACATAATTCCATATGTGTTATTTCTTGGTTTGATGTCTTCACTATTATTCTACAATGTAGAAAATTGTCAAAATAATGAAAAACTCTTGGATGAGTAGGTATGTCCAAACTTTTGACTGGTACTCTAAGTTAAGAAGATAGGGACACACCATACAGAGTAAATGGAGAGCACATATACTACACACACTTAACCACCCATTCTTTACAACATAGGCTGGGCCATATGGCCAAAATATCATATCACAGTATTAAAAAAAAGAAGATTGTGTTTGAAGGTATTTTACGTTTTGTCACTAGAGTGGGTGACCCTACAGTGTCACTAGAGTGGGTGACCCTACAGTGTCACTAGAGTGGGTGACCCTACAGTGTCACTAGAGTGGGTGATCCTACAGTGTCACTAGAGTGGGTGACCCTACAGTGTCACTAGAGTGGGTGACCCTACAGTGTCACTAGAGTGGGTGACCCTACAGTGTCACTAGAGTGGGTGACCCTACAGTGTCACTAGAGTGGGTGACCCTACAGTGTCACTAGAGTGGGTGACCCTACAGTGTCACTAGAGTGGGTGACCCTACAGTGTCACTAGAGTGGGCGACCCTACAGTGTCACTAGAGTGGGCGACCCTACAGTGTCACTAGAGTGGGTGACCCTACAGTGTCACTAGAGTGGGTGACCCTACAGTGTCACTAGAGTGGGTGACCCTACAGTGTCACTAGAGTGGGTGACCCTACAGTGTCACTAGAGTGGGCGACCCTACAGTGTCACTAGAGTGGGCGACCCTACAGTGTCACTAGAGTGGGCGACCCTACAGTGGCAACACATATATTCTAAGTGATTGTTTTATACTGTTCAGTTCAACTTCAACCTAAAATAATTTTCTGCATTTCCATCAATTTCTGCATTTCCTACACTCATTTGAGATCATTTCCACACTGCCACATAGGGCTGCACGATATGGGCAAAACAACCTAGGCCTTATTTTTAATCAAATGTGGCAGTTGCAATTTGACTTGCGATTTAGATCCATACACTTTGTTGAGCTGTTGGAACCATGGAAATAGAATGTTTATTCTAATTATATAGTTAGAATACAAATAATAGTGGGCACGTTGAATTACATGACAATGAGAATGAAAATTCCAGTGTAGAGTTATTGTGACAGGGTAGGAACCAATGTGATGGTCATTGTTTGCTAGTGGACCCTATAATCTTTGGCTACATTAAATGTTTCTTCATGTAGCCAACGTATTCGTGCTTCGCATACTCCTCTTTGATTAAGAAGATACTGTTGCACAAACAACATGGTGATTTAAGCCTCCACCAGCGCTGGTATCAGTCTGTATTAGTTAGCTACATTTGTTTGCTCTAATTCAGTAAATGTATTAGCTAGCTAGGTAGCCAGCTAACTAGTGATTAGCATTAGCAGCTAACAAGAAAATACAAATTGCTAAGAAAAGACAATCTAGCTGTTTGCAGATAAGAAACACAACCTAATGTTCAAATTATAGAATGCTTGTGGATTTATGTTAAGAAGCAAAGTGGGAACAACATCATTGTCATCAACATTGTTGCATGTGCTGCATTGACCATGCACACAAGTGTCTCATGGTCAAGCAACAACAAATGCTCTCCTTGAGTGACAGGGGGCGGAACTAGGTTGGTGTGGAAAGCAGCATGGAGAGAGAGAGCAGAGAGAAATGACTCAAGTAGCAGTGTAAACTATACAAATGGATGTTACACACTGCATGTCACATTTAACAAAGCAAACAATTAAATACCGATATAGAAGGTAAAGTAAAAACCTAAACTGGCTCATGCATCAATACTGGTATATAGTAAAATATGGTATACCGCCCAGCCCTACTTCTAAGTCCATTCTCCCAACAGGTAGTACCCCCACACACAGTAGTGTTTAAGTGTTCAACCTCCTTATACTGTAAACCATTGAACCTATTTACAGTCTCAAGCACTGTGGCTCAGCTTCAGTTCAGATGACTCTCTACTTCAAAGGGAATCACCCTAACACACACACACAATGACTAGGGCACTGGCCAACGGTGGGTAGCAGCCGTGTGATGTTGTCCAGAATCGAACAACACAACACACTCATTATCATTACCTGGGGAGGGGAGTGAGTTCTACTAACAGAGCTCTCCTGTTGGTGAACTCAAAGAAAAACCCACTAACACATAAACACACAGCTAAACCAGAATAAAGACCAAACATAAACAGATCTACAGACACAAACACACAAACAAACACCACACACAAGGAACAAAATAACCACATATACAGAAAGAACAACAGTACACACACTGGCTCTCCAAAGAGGCAGACTCTCTGCCATCCCCTGCTCCACTCTGCCAGCCTCCCTGCTCCACTCTGCCAGCCCCCCTGCTCCACTCTGCCAGCCTCCCTGCTCCACTCTGCCAGCCCCCCTGCTCCACTCTGCCAGCCCCCCTGCTCCACTCTGCCAGCCCCCCTTGATCCACTCTGCCAGCCCCCTTGATCCACTCTGCCAGCCCCCCTGATCCACTCTGCCAGCCTCCCTGCTCCACTCTGCCAGCCTCCCTGCTCCACTCTGCCAGCCCCCCTGCTCCACTCTGCCAGCCCCCCTGATCCACTCTGCCAGCCCCCCTGCTCCACTCTGCCAGCCCCCCTGATCCACTCTGCCAGCCCCCCTGATCCACTCTGCCAGCCCCCCTGATCCACTCTGCCAGCCCCCCTGATCCACTCTGCCAGCCCCCCTGATCCACTCTGCCAGCCCCCCCTGCTCCACTCTGCCAGCCCCCCTGATCCACTCTGCCAGCCCTCCCTGCTCCACTCTGCCAGCCCCCCTGCTCCACTCTGCCAGCCCCCCTGCTCCACTCCGCTAGCCCCCCCTGCTCCAGGCAGGCTCCACAGAGCAGAGGCAGCTAGGCAGAAAGGTAGCCCAGAGATCAGATAGAAGTAAACGCCTTGCCTTTAATGTTCCCTCTCTGAGAAGCCAACAATGGACGATGCACTCACTCACAGACTCACTAACCAGGCAGGAGTCAGGAGCAATGCTGTGTGCATACATGCAGGCCGTAAAAGAGCAGCCAAGCGAATATGCACTCAAGTTAAAGCCCAGCCTAGTGCAATGCTCTCTCTATCTCTCGATATCAATTTCTGTCTCTCACTTTCTCTCTCTCTTTCTCCCTATGCATTGCCATTCCCCTGTATGCTTGTCCTGGCTGTATGAGGCTGGTTGGCTGAGTGAACCCCCAGCTGTAGGACATTAGCCAGCCCAACAGAGCTTTAAACTAAAACATGGCACGGCCAACCGCCAAATGGGATAGAATATGGAATACAGCGACAGTCAAAAGCTCTAATAGACCCATGAAGACAGACCATAGTGGTTACACTGAGTGTATACTCTCTCTCTCGCTGTGTGTGTCTGTGTGTGTGTGTGTGTGTGTGTGTGTGTGTGTGTGTGTGTGTGTGTGTGTGTGTGTGTGTGCAGCATCCTATTACCACATTCTGAAAGTCTGAAAACCCCCAAGGAACAGAGGAGAGAATAAAACATGATATCGGAGGACAGGAAGAAAGGAGAATGGGGGGACTGGAGATGGTAACAAAACAGAGGAGAAAAGAAGACTGAAGGAATGAGAGAGAATCCCACTTGAGAAAACACACAGAGTTAAGAAAAGAGTTGAGAGAAGGAAATTAGTGAAGAAAGAGCGTAATCTCTGTCATATCTTCTCACCTCTAAGCAAGGCTCTTATTTTCTTAGTCTTCTTCAGAGGTGTTGATGGAAGTCCAGTTTTCTGCCTCAGTCCTCTGTCAGTGTCCTGTGTGTGTGTGTGTGTGTGTGTGTGTGTCTGTGTCTGTGTCTATGTCTAGCTCTCGCTCACACAGCATCTGGAGCAGAGGAACAGGAACAATTGAGTTGAGTGTAGAGGACTGAACATACGGGACGGTAAAGTACTTTACAACACCAGCACTGCTGTGCTGAGGGGGCCGGACTAGCTGGTGGGGACACACCCACTTTCCTCAGCACTGGTCCAATGAGAGTGCTGGGGGTCAGATCACACACACACACATACACACACACACACTGTGTGGGCAGGCAGCTGGACTGAAGAGAGACAATTTGGCATGGCTGCTTTAAGACTTTAAGAGGAAAATAAACCCACTGATGAAAAAGCAAAACAACAAGGGAGATTTAAATAGCAAAACAACGAGGGAGATTTAAATAGCAAAACAACAAGGGAGATTTAAAAAGCAAAACAACAAGGGAGATTTAAATAGCAAAACAACAAGGGAGATTTAAAAAGCAAAACAACGAGGGAGATTTAAATAGCAAAACAACAAGGGAGATTTAAAAAGCAAAACAACAAGGGAGATTTAAATAGCAAAACAACAAGGGAGATTTAAATAGCAAAACAACGAGGGAGATTTAAATAGCAAAACAACGAGGGGAATTTAAAAAGCAAAACAACGAGGGGAATTTAAAAAGCAAAACAACGAGGGGAATTTAAAAAGCAAAATAACAAGGGAACAGTTTAAACATGTAGCCTGCATGGCTCCTAATGTCTGAGATAGTATGACTGCGCACTCACTGTAGTGTGTGTGTGTGTGTGTGTGTGTGTGTGTGTGTGTGTGTGTGTGTGTGTGTGTTTGACTGTCTGAGATAGTATGACTGCACACTCACTGTAGCGTGTGTGTGTGTGTGTGTGTGTGTGTGTGTGTGTGTGTGTGTGTGTGTGTGTGTGTGTGTGTTTGACTGGGGAGGGGGGATGTAATGCTAAGCCCCACTGTAATTAGAAAAAACAGCACTGGGGGCTTCATTTCTGCGGCTCCAGGACATACTTGTCATTCTTGGAGTGCACTACCCTCTCCCTCTATCCCTGTCTCTCTCTCTCCATGCATTTCCCCTAAAGATCCCCTCTAGCTGCTATACCACCCATAGACCTGACCTGGAATCAGCAGACCAGGCAGGCAGGCTACCTCCTTCAATAGCATACCTAGCCCACTATCAGACTAGCTCTACAACCATAGAATAAATAGAATAACTATATTTAGTATACAACATCATGCATTAGATTAAATACTGTCATATCGAGGTACGTGTATTGCACAATCGTGTAATGAATGACAAAACATGGGACATCATGTGCTATCTGCTTGATAGCCTTGATGCCTTTATATTTGATTTAACATACCCAGTAATGTTATGTAGGCTACAGTAACCTAGACTACATACTGGGTAAATAAACGCATCAACAATGTCATCTCTCAGGGTTTCGTACCAGAGCTTGGGGCCGCAGTAGCCCATGTATGCTATGGAGGTGGAGCATCACATCACTCCGTCGCGCTCAGCCTCGATCAGAATGGATTCTCCAAGCTCAGCTCCATCGAGAAGTCGGGCTGCTGACCAGGCAAGGAACCGCAGCAGCAGCTCAATGCCCTGCATGCATTAACCCGCTCTGTTTTAACAAATACAGTGGCTCGGTAGTATCCACAAGCCGTTTTGTGCTAATGGCCTCGATATCTGTAGTAGGGCGCCAGAATATACACCTGTCATTTATTTTGGCGCTCGCCAATAATAACCTTATAATCGGCTGAAAGTCAACTGAACGCATGGATCTTCATGGGGATACATACATGTGCAAGATAGAAAAGAAAAACATAACGTTAGTCGCAGATTATTGAATGGATGCAATAGCATACGGATCACCCCCTACGGATGGGATATAGGTTACACCGTTACATCAAATGATAGAGAATATTCTCTTTGGCCTATATAAAGCATTTCAGCCATTTTCCATTACATGAAAACCACTGCAAAAAACGGGTACAAATATGATAGATGTCTTACCGTTAATTATTGCATTTGCATAAGGAAGGTACAAGGTAAATATGCTCCAACATTTAGAGATGCACGGCTATTTCTCAGGGAAGCGCACGATATATTATATTAATATCCAAGGTTTCCCCCTGCTGGCTAAAATCCTGTACTGGAGTGTATCTCGACCTGGAATCATCGCCATCGATCAGATATCACTGATTATCACTCTCCAATCTTTTAATTATATTGATATATTTTGGGGGAAATAATGTAATTATGGTGTATACATTTTTGATGTAGCAACTGTTTTCAGACCAACAAAGCCAGACAATGTTCATGCATGATACAAAAAAATTATACATTGGTTGTCCCTCTAAAGATGGCTGCTCTACGGTGACGTTTCATGGTCTTGGCTAGAAAAGATCCAGCTTTTGTCAAATTAACGTCAGATTTGATTTTTCGTAGCGGGTTAGGATAACTAATGTAGCAGATTATAATATATTGGTTAAGATTATAAAAAGGGTTAGGGTTAGCTAAAATGCACACACAAAAAAACAACTTTTGACAAAAACTGGATCCCTTCTAGTCATGGCCGTGTTTCTCCCACGGTGACATGTCTCAAAAAATGCCTGTTGCATTACTTCGTTTTCACTTTCTAAAATTTTAATCAGCGATTGTAGTTTTTATTTTTAATTAATAATGAGTTTTTCAAACATTATTGTATTTTTGTATTATTATAATTGATGTTAATGGTGTCGTGCAGGCGCGGGTGCAGCTGGGGTCTTTGCGGTTGGAAAAAGCGCCAAGTCCTGCGCACATCGCGTGGTTTATCAAATGGTTATACAAATATACTATGTAATTGAATAAGCTATCGCAGAAATCGAAAATAAAGTACGACATGACTCAGTAAGGTGAGTAAACTAAAGTGGTTGGATATATTTTGGTTACAACTGGCTTTGCTAGCAACTGAAACCGCCCGGTCTTGTTGCTTTTTTCCCCCCTCACTCATTGCGTACTTAGCAAGATGTCTAGCTAGCTGGCACGCTAACAGAATGGTAGTTAGTTAGATATAACTTAGACATGACATATTACCACATTTTGTAAACGGCATGTGTTGGTAAATAGCTACTTCGCTAGCTTGACGTTATTGACAACCAGCTCAGCTGTTGTCTTGGTTCTCTTAAGTTAGCCTGCTAGGCAACCCATTTATCAGCCATCTCAGATGGCATCTGGTGTCATCAGCAAGCTAACTAACGTTAGTTAGCTAGAAGAACTGAATTCAGATGTTTGTTGACTAGATAGACTACAGGACAAGTTAGTATCAGCGTAAATCACGTGTCTTTTTGCCAGCTAACTATCTGGGAGGGAGAATAAACTTGCGAAATTCACCCAGTTTTACTTTCGCTCTGTTGCCAGTGTGGGGCGCTGTTGTGTTGGCAGTATCATTAAATACGATCGAAGATGCCCGGCCTACAGGGCGATGCCGCGGCTCTCGGGAGCCCCATCAAAAAGAGCAAACTCTCCCTGAAGTTTTTCCAGAAGAAGGAGACGAAGCGAGCCTTGGACTTCTCCGAACCTCAAGTAGAGGAACCAAAACCAGTCAGAGTTGAACCTGAGGAGCCTTCAAGGTGAGTGACAGTTTTTACCAGGTTGCTAATGATAAAATAAAGGCTGACACTGCATTTCCACAATACGATGGGGCGATTAAACAACTGAGTCCCGTTCAATTTCAATTGAGGTAAGTTAAATATGAGACCGAAGTTGAGGTAAACTAATATTTATGCAAATACTCTAATGCAACGCTATTGACCAATCAAAGCTTACTAAAGCTTCCAGACAATGCTGGATTGGCTGTTGATTCCTAGCCTGTTTGCTAGCACCCACATGATGGCGTGGCTATCCGATTGATCATTTTGTGTAAATCCCCTCTTGAGGTAGCGTCTTGTTTGCCCGCCCACTCAATTTAAAGTACTGTATTTATTATGGTTCCCCTGAGGTCCAGCAAAATGAAGGCAATTTATACAATTTTAAAACATTACATACAATACATTCACAGATTTCACAACACACGGACATTGGCTACTATTTTACATTTAGCCTCAGATGTACTTAGGAATATGGTTTTGAGAACCTTTCATGTGTATCCATTATTTTCTAGCTGTGACCAGGTTGTGCCAATCCCACTGCCTGGACCTGCTCCGTGTCCAACCTCTCCCATCTGCCCAAGTGACAAGGGAGAGGAGACACTGGTGCCCTTTGTTGGGCTCAATAACCTGGGAAACACCTGTTACCTGAACAGCATTCTACAGGTGTGGTATCTCATTCTCAACAGTTGCATCATGCCATCAACATCTGATGACTGTATAGGTAGGCACATTATTATACTAAATGGTTTAGAAATTAAACTTTTCTTTATCACCAATCCAGGTATTGTACTACTGTCCTGGGCTCAGAGATGGCATCAAGAACCTCTACAGTTTGTCCAAAACAAGGGACAAGCAAAAGGAAGAGGCTGCTAATAGTGATGAGGTATGTTTGCTATGTACAACAATGTGAGTGTAACCGATGTGAAATGGCTAGCTAGTTAGCGGTGGTGCGCGCTAATAGTGTTTCAATCGGTGATGCCACTCGCTCTGAGACCTTGAAGTAGTTGTTCCCCTTGCTCTGCAAGGGCTGTGGCTTTCGTGGCGCGATGGGTAATGATGCTTTGAGGGTGGCTCTTGTCTGTGTGCATAGCGTCCCTGATTCGAGCCCAGAGAGGGACGGATGGTAAAACTGTTACATGAGGTTGACCATGCGGTTGGATTTTAACAGTGAAGAGGAGACAGCAGTTCTTTACTTTACTTGCCCAGAGTGAGGCTTTTATTAAAGGTGAGGAATTAACAGGCACCCGACATTTACAGAAATAACAAACTGGCCAAAGAGCAACAAAGTACAAACTGAATTGTATTAGCTTGTTCAAAAGAAAACCCAAACTTTAATCATGCCTGAGAAATCTTGCAGCATGTTGGTCTATTCCTTGTCTGTCTCCCTAAAACGAATGGTGCGCGACTTCAGGATTTGGCGTCTACATGTTTAAATGGAAACGTACACACCATGTCATTATTGCAGTCCTACTAGGAAGACATTGTGTTTTAGAAGACCGACATGACCATGATGCTGCCCATTTGCTCATCAACTTAGCCTATAAAAGGCCTATTTTGTTTGAATATAGGTGATGTGTAGGAACTCAAATATTTCAGTGATATTTCTGCAGTGTGCAGGAGGCTTGACGGATCCCATGGGATGATGCGGTGCATTCTGCGTTGATAAGCCTATTCTTTGCCATGTTATAGCCCTATTCGGACAGGTATTACTAGACGTTATTCCAGAGGATTCACACAGGATTAGTTTTTTTACAATTTAATTGACTCTTATGATGGAAGCTAGGAGGTTTTGATAATAGACCACTGATAACTAGGGTTGGGCAGTATCTAGATGTTCATACAGTCCTTCTCTCATCCCAGAATATACTGTGTTACTGGCTTAGTACACAAGTGGGTGCCAAAAAAAACCTGCAAAAAGGCCCATTGGGCTTCTATTACCAGAATTATTACAAAATTAACACAAGTAACAGTATTTCCATTGAGGCAGCTAGCTAAATATGATAAGGGGGGCAAAACCAAAAATAAACAAATAGCAAAAATTGCCAATCCAGCTCGTAAAGTTAGACATTTTTGGTAAGTTTGGACATTTACAAGCAAATGCAAATGAGACAGTGCAAATGAACAAAGTTTTGACGCTTGCTTGAAGGATAGTACTAGCTCTGGAGCAGCATGTGTACACTCTGTCTGTGAGTTGCTAGGGCAACGTGCCTGCCTGCTCTGCTCAGAGGGGGGAGGAGCAGATGGCCGAGAACAGAGGAGAAAAAAAACGCAAGGAAATACAGGTACATTCCACTACAAAGTATGTGGACACCTGCTTGTCAAACATCTCATTTCAAAATCATGGGCATTAATATGGGGTTGGTTCACCCTTTGCTGCTATAACAGCCTCCACTCTTCTGCTAAGGGTTTCCACTAGATGTTGGAACATTGCTGCGGGGACTTATAACAGCCCAGACCATTATTCCTCTACCAAATTTGACAGTTGGCACTATGTATTGGGGCAGGTAGCTTTCTCCTGGCATCCGCCAAACCCAGATTCTTCCGTCAGACTGCCAGATGGTGAAGTGTGATTCATCACTCCAGAGAACATGTTTCCACTGCTCCAGAGTCCAATGGCGCCGAGCTTTACACCATTCCAGTCGACACTTGGCATTGCTTATGGTGATTTTAGGCTGAGCGGCTGCTCGGCCATGGAAACCCATTTTCATGAAGCTCCCGACAAACTGTTATTGTGCTGACGTTGCTTCCAGAGGCAGTTTAAAACTGTAGTGAGTGTTGCAACCAAGGACAATTTGTACACACTATGCACCTCAGTACTCTGCTGTTCCGTTCTGTGAGCTTGTGTGGCCTACCACTTCACGGCTGAGCCGTTGTTGCTACAATACATTTCCACTTCACAATAACAGTACTTAAACTTGACCTGTGGAAACTCTAGCAGGGAAGAAATTTGACAAACTGACTTGTTGGAAAGGTGGCATCCTATGACTGAACCACAGTTCTTCAGTAAGCTCATTCTTCTGCCAATGTTTGTCTATGGCGATTGCATGGCTGTGTGCTCGATTTTATACACCTGTCAGCAATGGGTGTAGCTGAAATAGCCAAATCCACTCAGTTGAAGGGGTGTCCACATACTTTTGCATATGAAGTGTAGCAGTGGCAGCTGTACAGAACTCATGGAAGGGCTTTGACTTCTCAAACATGGCAAAAAGCTAACAGAATATGATACCCTGTCACCTTATTAATTCAGCCACTTACTTAAACCGACCAAAAATAAACGCAACATGCAACAATTTCAACGGCCCTAATATATGGATTTCACATGACTGGGAATACCGATATGCATATGTTGGTCACAGGTACTGTAACTTAAAAAAAATAATAATTTAAAGGCCGTGAATCAGAAAACCAGTAAGTATCTGGTGACCACCATTTATCTCATGCAACGTGACACTTCTCCTTCGCATGGAGTTAATCAGGCTTTTGATTGTTGAATGTTGTCACACTCCCCTTCAATGGCTGTTGCTGTTGTACACGTCGATTATAGAGCATCACATGCTCGATGGGTGACATGGAGTATGCAGGCCATGAAAGCTGGGACATTTTCAGCTTCCAGGAATTGTACAGATCCTTGCGAAATGGGGCCGCGTATTGTCATGCTGTCACGAGGTGATGGCGGGGGACAAATGGCACAACAATGGGCCTATGGATCTCGTCTCGGTTTCTCTGTGCGTTCAGATTGCCATTGATAAAATGCAATTATGTTCGGTCTCCTTAGCTTATGCCTGCCCATACCATAAGCCCACCCGCCACTATGGGGTACTGTTCACAACGTTAACATCAGCAAACCACTCGCCTACACAACGCCATACACGCTGTCTGAAATCTACCCAGTACAGTTGAAACTGGGATACATCTGGAAAAAGTAGCCACTCTTTGCCTTGATGACAGCTTTGCACACTTGGCATTCTCTCAACCACTTTTGTGAGGTAGTCACCTGGAATACATTTCAATTAACAGGTGTGCCTTGTTAAAAGTTAATTTGAGGAATTTCTTTCCTTCTTAATGTGTTTGAGCCAATTGGTTGTGTTCTGACAAGGTAGGGGTGGTATACAGAAGACAGCCCTATTTGGTAAAAGACCAAGTCCATATTATGGCAAGAGCAGCTCAAATAAGCAAAGAGAAACGACAGCCCATCATTACTTTAAGACATGAAGGTCAGTCAATCGGAAAATTTCAAGAACTTTGAAAGTTTCTTCAAGTGCAGTTGCAAAAACCATCAAGTGCTGATGATGAATGATGAAACTGGCTCTCATGAGGACTGCAACAGGAAAGGAAGGCCCAGAGTTACCTCTGCTGCAGAGGATAAGTTAATTTAGAATTACCAGCCTCAGAAATTGCAGCCCAAATAAATGCTTCAGAGTTCAAGTAACAGACACATCTCAACATCAACTGTTCAGAGGAGACTATGAATCAGGCCTTCATGGTCGAATTGCTGCAAAGAAACCACTACTAAAGGACCCCAATAATAAGAGACTTGCTTGGGCCAAGAAACACGAGCAATGGACATTAGAATGGTGGAAATCTGTCCTTTTGTCTGGAGTCCAAACGTGAGATTTTTGGTTCCAACTGCCGTGTCTTTGTGAGACGCAAAGTAGGTGAACGGATGATCTCTGCATGTGTGGTTCCCGCCGTAACGCATGGAGGAAGTGGTGTGGGGGTGCTTTGCTGGTGACACTGTCTATGATTTATTTAGAATTCAAGGCACATAACCAGCATGGCTACCACAGCATTCTGCAGCGATACGTCATCCCATCTGGTTTGCGCTTAGTGGGACAATAATTTGTTTTTCAACAGAACAATGACCCAACACACCTCCAGGCTGTGTAAGGGCTATTTTACCAAGAAGGAGAATGGTGGAGTGCTGTATCAGATAACCTGGCCTCCACAATCACCCGACCTCAACCCAATTGAGATGGTTTTGGATTAGTTGGACGGCAGAGTGAAGGAAAAGCAGCCAACAAGTGTTCAGCATATGTGGGAACTCCTTCCAAGACTGTTGGAAAAGCATTCCAGGTGAAGCTGGTTGAGAGAATGCCAAGAGCGTGCAAAGCTGTCAAGGCAAGGGTGGCTACTTTGAAGAATATAAAATATTTTGATTGAACATTTTTTTGGTTACTACATGAGTCCATGTGTTATTTCATAGTTTTGATGTCACTATTATTCTACTATGTAGAACATAATAAAAATAAAGAAAAACATTTGAATGAGTAGCTGTGTCCAAACATTTGACTGGTACTGTATATATACATACACACACTCCTACACAATGCATTCTGTCAACATTCAGACCCCTTGACTTTTTTCACATTTTATGTTACAGCCATATTCTAAAATTAAATGGTTTTTCCCCCTCCAATCTACACACGAATACCCCATAATGACAAACCAAAAACAGGTTTTTAGAAATTTTTGCAATTGGTTTCAAAATAAAAAACTAAAATATCACAAGTATACTGACCCTTTACTCAGTACTTTGTTGAAGCACTTTTGGCAGCGATTATAGCCTCGAGTCTTCTTGGGTATGACGCTACAAGCTTGGCACACCTGTATTTGGGGAGTTTCTCCCATTCTTCTCTGCAGATCCTCAAGCTCTGTCAGCTATTTTCAGGTCTCTTCAGAGATGTTTGTTCAGGTTCAAGTCCGGTCTCTGGCTGCACCACTCAAGGACATTCAGAGACTTGTCCCAAAGCCACTCCTGTGTTGTCTTGGCTGTGTGCTTAGGGTTGTTGTCCTGTTGGAAGGTGAACCTTCACCCCCAGTCTGAGGTCCTGAGTGCTCTAGAGCAGGTTTTCATCAAGGATCTCTGTACTTTGCTCCGTTCATCTTTCCCTCGATCCTGACTAGTATCCCAGTCCCTGCCGCTGAAAAACGTCCCCACAGCATAATGCCGCCACCACTTTGCTTCACTGTAGGGATGGTGCCAGGTTTCCAACAAGCTTGATATTCAGGCCAAAGAGTTTAATCTTGGTTTCATCAGACCAGAGAATCTTGTCTTGTATTTGCCCTTGAGATGCCTTTTTCTGGATGAGATCGCAAACTTGCCCTTTCCAGAAAGTTTAGCAGGGATGCCCTGCTTTGTAATCTATTGCCTGGGACAGGGCTCTCCAAACCTGTTTGTGGAGCGCTACCATCTTGTAGGTTTTCACTCAAACCCTAATCTAGCGCAACTGATTTCAATAATTAGCTGGATGTTAAGATGAATCTAGTTAATTACAACTGGGATTGGAGTGAACAACTTTCAGGAAGGTATCTCCAGGAACAGGATAATTAAACTGATGCATTTGACGATGTCCAACTTCAATTCACTGGCACTTTGAAGAAAAGCTTAGCCATACTCATTGATAACCGTACGTACATACTTTTGATGACTTTACAAGACATTGCGAGATACAGATTACCAAGATATAGCCAATGCGCACGGTTCCAACAGTCTGTCTGCGCTGATCCTGTCCCTCACTGGCTCGCCTGCTCTTTCTCTTTGTTTTGAAAAACACCAAGTGTGTGTTTGGTCTTCAGCCTGTTGCGTGTAGAATAGCTCATCCTACTCATTGATAGTGCCTACTTTAGGGAAGTTGCGCGAGACATTGCAAGCCCAAAAATTGCCTCTACAGCATTGTAATAGCCTATGCCTGCAGGGTTCTGAAAGTCTGCCTAGAGGCCGACATGCCTGCCTGGCTGTGCCCTCTCTCTCGTTAGCCTGCTCTCTCTTTGCTGTTAAAGATGCAAGAGTTTGTCCTCAGAAGTAGCCTATGGTAACTAGTTTACCCCTTTGCAAAAATACTGAATATTAGGAGTCGATCCTTGATAGACTCCCCACCACTACCTAAAACCGACAAATGACTGTTTTAGATTGGCCATTGTATGATGCGTAGTCCTATGAGAATCATTCACATCAGGATACTCAATTAACATTACAATGCACAAATTATAATCCAGATTATTAAGGTCACAATCATGCATACATTTATACCAGCACACATCTCAATAAAGGTGTGTTTCGTAAACAGTGTCTGATTATTATTATCCAGCAAGACTTTAGATTCCCTATGATGATGTTTCCAATATAGCAATGCATTTTTTAAGACTACAGTCAACATATGCTTCAGTTACACTGTCATCAATGCTGCATGTTGAAATCTTTTGAACGTAGAGCATATGAACACTATAATAACAGGAATCCCTCTTTCTCCCTCAGCAGACGGAGGGTCCAGAGGAGGCGGTGCCAGTACACATGGAACTGCTGGGTAGTTTCCACAGTCTGATCACCTCGGTAGAGCAGCTCCAGTCCAGCTATCTGCACAACCCTGACAAGTACAGTGATGGGGAGCTGGCCACACCTCCACGCAAACTACTAAACACACTCAGGTCAGACCCAACAGCACTACAGCAAGGCCCTGCAATACTGGGTCACATTCAATAGGCAGAATATTATGGAAGTTTATCGGTGGTGCGATGATACAGAAAACCAGGATTTTAGCTTTAGAGCAAGCTTCCTCAAATCAGGGTTTCACCGTCCTTGAACAAGATGTTTGGTATTGTATTTGACTGACTGATGGTTGTGTGTTTACAGACAGCTGAACCCCATGTACGAAGGCTACCTACAGCACGATGCCCAGGAGGTGCTGCAGTGCATCCTGGGATACATCCAGGAGGCCTCTGAGACCATCAGGAAGGAACAGAAGGACCAGGATGATGTCATAGAGGTCAAGCCAGGCAGTTCTGCCCCTGTGGGCACCAACGGGGCTTCAACAGAAGAGCAGGCCCAAACTTCAGAAACATCACTTGATGATGATGGCCAAACCAGTGGTAAGAGGAAGAGCGATACAGAGGCAGGCAATGCCAAGAAGAAGCCAAAATCTGTCAAGTCCAAGAATGCTGCTGCTGTTGCAGCCAACGATGGCAAACCCCTCACTCGCTCCAAGAGGAAGTCTACTGGTGGCATCACTGTAGTGCCAAAAGACAAAGCTGAAGAAGAGGGGGAGAAAAAGCAGGAAGAAGAGGGAGAGGAGGAAAGTAATGTGGAGGGGAAAGGAGAGGTGGAGGTGGCCCCTAAAGAGGTGGAGGTTAAGGGGAAGAAGAGGCCCAAGTTGTGCTGGCCGAGGCACTCGGGGAAGCAGCCCAGTATCTTCTCTAAGTTCATGAGCATGGGACGGATCAGCTGCCACACAGGAGGGAAGACCGAGACAGCCAAACCTGACCAGGAGGAGACGGGTCCTAGCCAACCTCAGGAGAATGATGGTGGGGAACATGGGAGGAACCCTCAGGAGAAGGTAACAGAAGTGCCCGAGGAGGAGAAAGCTAAAAGTGAAGGTGAGTTCATAGTTGTTGAATCATGCCGTTGGAAACATACTTGGTCATCGATCATGTCCTGTCTGTCACATAGGATTTGTACCCTTGCTTTAGCCATTTGGGGCTCCCGAGTGGCACAGCGGTTGAATGCACTGTATCTCAGTGCTAGAGGCGTCACTACAGACCCTGGTTCGATGATAGACTGTATCACAACTGGAGGTGATTGGGAGTCCCATAGGGCAGTGCACAATTGGCCCAGTGTCGTTAGGGTTTGGCCGGTGTAGGCCGTCATTGTAAATAAGAATTTGTTCTGAACTGACTCGCCTAGTTAAATAAAACAATCTAATAGTTTTGTGTATTATCATGTTGAACGCTGACTCTCCTCTCTCCTGTCCAGAGTGCCTGGGTGTGGACATGATGGAGCATCTGTTCCAGGGCTGTCTGGTGTTGAGGACGCGTTGTCTGGAGTGTGAGTGTTACACCGAGAGGAGAGAAGACTTCCAGGACATCAGTGTCCCAGTGCAGGAGGAAGAACCCTGCAGCCCAGACAGCAGCTCAGAGGGTAAGGAGAGTTGTGTGTGTGTGTACACACTCTGCGTTCTTGTATAAATGGGCCAGTTCTGCAGCGCAAGACTGTACTATACACAAATTGGTACATTGTGGCACATACATGAACAGTCACCACTCAAACAAGTTGTCAAAGATCAGCCAAAGCACATCGCCGTCTCACAAATGTCTATCCTCTCATATTCCAACTACCTCCCCCCAACCCCCTCTCTCCACCCCCCAGTCTCCCCTGATCCCAAACCGGTGCTGAAGACTCTGAAGTGGGCCATCTCCCAGTTTGCCTCAGTGGAGAGGATTGTAGGGGAGGACAAGTACTTCTGTGAGACCTGCCACCACTACACAGAGGCTGAGAGGAGTCTCCTGTTTGATAAAACCCCAGAGGTCGTCACTATCCATCTCAAGTGCTTCTCAGCCAACGGGTTAGAGTGAGTCTTCAGTGTTTATCTTCTGGGTTTTGCTTTTACTCTAGATTGATGCTTTATTGTCCTCAGAGAGTGTAACAGTTTCCTAAGAGCCTGTCACAACATAAAAATCCACACAATCAGATACAACATATGAATGTAATACCGTATTCATTTTTATTTATTTCACCTTTATTTAACCAGGTAGGCAAGTTGAGAACAAGTTCTCATTTACAATTGCGACCTGGCCAAGATAAAGCAAAGCAGTGTGACACAAACAACAACACAGAATTACACATGGAATAAACAAACATACAGTCAATAATACAGTAGAAACAAGTCTATATACAGTGTGTACAAATGAGGTGAGATAAGGGAGGTAAAAGCAAAAAAAGGCCATGGTGGCAAAGTAAATACAATATAGCAAGTAAAACACTGGAATGGTAGATTTGCAGTGGAAGAATGTGCAAAGTAGAAATAAAAATAATGGGGTGCAAAGGAGCTAAATAAATACAACGGCACATGGTAAGCAAATCTCAGGAAAGTCAGGGACCGCTCCATCGTTTCTCGGCTTGTGTAAACTGTCTCCCTCTGTTGTTCAGGATGGACCCGTACGGTGGCCTCTCAAAGGTGAACACCCCTCTACAGACCCCACTGAAGCTCTCTCTGGAGGAGTGGTGCACACACCCCTCAGCCACTGCCACCGGAGGGCAGCACTACCAGCTGTTTGCTGTGGTCATGCACAGCGGGGTCACCATCTCCAGCGGACACTACACCACTTACATCAGGATGATGGACCTTAAGGACACCAAGGTCCGCCTGCCCGAGGGGGACGAGAAGCAGGGAGAAGAGGACTGTGGCGGGAAAGTGCCGAGTCCGGAACCCAAAGAAGAGGTGCTGGATTATGACGATGGGGAAGTGTCCTTCAGTCTCCGTGGTAAAGCAGGACAGAGTGGTTCTGTGAATGCTAACTCCACCAACACCAGTAAGATGGGCTCCAAGAAGGCTTCAGACGGGGTAGGACTTCTGGGGGGTCAGAGGAGCCTGTCCAGCTATGACCTAGGGAGCAACAAGCAGACAACCAACCCAGACAAAGCTGCCTGTACTGGTGTAGAGAGCAACACCACCAGATCATCCAGACGGACCTCCAGTGCCCCGGGACACAGCGGTAGTGGAGGGGTTAAGAAGGAGCCTGGGGAGGGTGAGGGGGGCGAGGAGGCCTCTGTGGCTGGGTGTGAGGGGTTTGGGGTGGCTACGGAGCAGGCCCTAAGCAGCCTGCTGCAGTATGAAGGGAAGTGGATGCTGTTTGATGACTCTGAGGTGCGTCTCTTTGAGGAGGAGGACTTTCTGAGAGCCTGTTCTCCAGAAACCTGCTCCACATCTACCCCATATCTTCTGTTCTATAGGAGGGTCTGAAACTTCTCTGTGTGGGTGGGTGAAGTATTTTCTCAGATGTCACAGGGAAGTGTCGAGAGCATTGGAAAAGATCTCCTGAGGTTGTGAGAACGAGTCAACTTGAGATTCAGCCTGGTTGGCTTTCTGGGTTTGATACTCCTGTCACTGATGTTTATAACCTGTATATGTCCTTTTTAAAGTGTTTTAATATTCAGTTTATCCTCTTTTTTTGTATGCTGGGAATATAACATTAGCAGTCTACAAAAATGCACCTTCGCACTGACATGGAGCAACCTGTCCTTTGATTTTCCTGCCCTCGTGTTGGAAGTGGTCTGAATGGAAAGGACAATGTTTCTCCCTGGCACCATTTTCTTTTGTTTCAGATTATTTTTTTTATAAAGAGCACATTTTTATTCTTGTACATCTTTATCCTGTTCTGGCTTCATGCCTTCTGTCTGTTGATTAATGTTCATACTGTTGGTCTGTCAGAAATAAGAGGACTAGTTTTGGCCATAATGTTTAATTTCAGTTTGATTCAGAAACTGGCCGTCTGGTTCTTGGTGGAAGAACTTTTGCACGTGAAGAAAACTAAATGACTTCTCTTGGTTGATATCGTTTTGTACAAGGTTTTATAAGTGAACTAAAGCAGTGATGAAATACCTAGCCAATAAGATAGACAATCACTTTACAAAATGCTAGTACAACATTGCATAGCTGTTAGTCTCAGATTTGATATGTATAGAGGGGGAAGTGGACTGTTGTTTTGGCTTCAGGGATTGTCTACCCCAGGGCTCTATTCAATCCGTATTGCAGAAATTCAGCTTTAAATTTAACGCCAATGTTCCTGCTTTAGTGGAAACTGCATTCACGGTAGACGCTGCGGATATCTGCTCAATGGGGAAATGACCTTTAAATGTATATCGTGGAATCTAATGTTTCAGCTTTACAGATTGAATAGAGCCCCTAGTCTTGGCTTTTTCCTGGGTTGGTTTTCTCCTGAAGTTGTTTCAGCTTTACAGATTGAATAGAGCCCCTAGTCTTGGCTTTTTCCTGGGTTGGTTTTCTCCTGAAGTTGTTTCAGCTTTACAGATTGAATAGAGCCCCTAGTCGTTGGTTTTCTCCTGAAGTTGTTTCAGCTTTACAGATTGAATAGAGCCCCTAGTCGTTGGTTTTCTCCTGAAGTTGTGCAGTTCTGTTCAATGGCAGTACCTCATTCCAGTGAAAAAGGTCTGTGGCCATACTGTCTGACTTACTGGCCCTATGAAAGATCATACCTAGAATGATAAAGTACTACACAAGCAATAAAGTTTGAACTTTCATGTAAAACTGACTTTCTATTCATCCTTTTCCTGCTGTGAAGTGTTATAGGTTTAAAATAAATGGTTTGGCTTTGAAACCAGGACAGTAGAGTTACTTTTTAATGTGAATAATTCCCACTCTCCTGTACATGTAATAAAGCACTGCATTTCCAAATGTTATTTAACTAATATTTACCAATCTACAAGGTGATTGTCAAATGTCACCATGGCTAGTTTAACAGACCACAATGGTTTATTTATACATTTCATGTATTACTGGTCTGTTTACTTGGCATCTTTTTTTTGGGGGGGGGGGGGTGTATTAATTTCAAACATATTTTGTCTAATACGTTTCTCCAGGCCTCACTTGTTCCTTGACTAGCACTATTCATCGCTGTCGATAATTTGGTTATAACTTTTAATAGTAACTTTATCCACTGGCGAATTGGGAGAGAGTGAGGTGATTGCCATCTAAGTAGGAGCCAACTTTTTTTGCGGAAATGCTGCCTGCCAACTCAAAGCATTTAACTGCAGGGTTACTCCCACATCATTTGACGACAAAAAATGTTGACTTGTCTGTAAACTTGATTTCAGTCTTGCCATTTTCCGTTCTTGGCTTTCTGAAGCGTCACATGTTTCAGTTCTACGGGAGTCCTGTGAAAACATGTACAATAAATACAATCATAACATGCAGTGTACAATAAATACAATCATAACATGCATTGTACAATAAATACAATCATAACATGCATTGTACAATAAATACAATCATAACATGCAGTGTACAATAAATACAATCATAACATGCAGTGTACAATAAATACAATCATAACATGCATTGCTCAACATGGTTCTTTATCCTTTTGAAATGGTCCTTTCCTTTGAATTGGCCTTCCTTTCTTTGTCTGATTTTCTAAATAACGTTTGTAGGGGCTGATTAGATGTCCGTCCACCATGGGCCTCTGGGTATGTGACACTTCATACACAACGTCCTTTGCTCTGCAGAAGCGAACTGCTCATGGAGCTGTGGCTGGAAAACTAAAACTTTAAAGTCCTTCTCTTCTTGTAAAACTGCACAGAAATATTCCTTCACTGGCCCTTTGAGAACCTTTGTCACATCACGGATATATCCATGTTTGTTAGTTCCTCTTCCTGTATTTGAGCCTATGGGTGAAGAGGGACAGCAAAATTACAGTATTTACAGGGATGTTGAACAGACGTACTGTGGTCTCAAGGTTTATTACAGTAATGAAGTGCTCTGGGCCTGACCTGTGCTGGGGCCTGGGGACGAGTCAGTTGTAGTGGTGGATAGTTTTGTGTTGCCCCAGAGCTCTCAGTCTGGGGACGATGTCTGTGATGTCTGGCTCCTGCAGGGGGGCTAGAAACGTACGGCAGAAGACTTCTTTATTAATCATTTTGTCCAGTAGGTTGATGACTGTCGTCTCTGGTGAAATTGACTGAGAGGGGGCATATAGGTTCTCATTTTCACAAACAGTTCCTTCTGCATGTGTTGAAGGATATGGCTATAGTCCGCCCTGAGAACGTCGGTTAGAAATGTTTTCATTTTCACCATCTCTGTTTGCCGCTGCCCTGTGATGTTTTCCCAGTCATAGTGATGCAAATCTTGGTGGGGCAACAAAAAAAATGTTTTAGACACAACACAACACTAAAAAATATATTGCACTATACCGGTGAGAAACGGTGCCCACAAACTGTTAAGGCCTACATTAAGCTGTCCCAACAGCAGTTCCACTGCTACACCTGGCTATCAGCGGAGCCTTGTCTGGCAGCGAAACAGTTCATTCAGCCTCATTTACTGCCTTTTAAAAAATCATAGCTGATATGGCTGACTTGCTTAAACAAATGTGGTTTCTACTGACAATTAAGATGTACAAACTACGGCATAAGGAGACGACGAACTCTAAAACAGGCTATAGGCTACATGTGCACCAAGTCAGAACAGTAGGCGAAATTATGAGGGGTAAGGTGACCAAATTATTAGGGTGAGAAACTTGGGCTACCAACATCTTACGACACAACATACACTTAGTATTACTTTCTTAGCTACAGTATACACATCAATTAAGCTGCAGCATATAAGTGGTGCTGCTGCTCCAGTTTCAACTGTTCTGCCTGCGGCTATGGAACCCTGACCTGTTCACCGGACGTACTACCTGTCCCAGACCTGCTGTTCTCAACTTTCCAGAGACAGCAGGTTAGGTAGAGATACTCTTAATGATCGGCTATGAAAAGCCAACTGACATTTACTCCTGAGGTGCTGACTTGCTGCACCCTCGACAACTACTGTGATTATTATTATTTGACCATGCTGGTAATTTATGAACATTTGAACATCTTGGCCATGTTCTGTTATAATCTCCACCCGGCACAGCCAGAAGAGGACTGGCCACCCCTCCTAGCCTGGTTTCTCTCTAGGTTTCTTCCTAGGTTTTGGCCTTTCTAGGGAGTTTTTCCTAGCCACTGTGCTTTTACACCTGCATTGCTTGCTGTTTGGGGTTTTAGGCTGGGTTTCTGTACAGCACTTTGAGATATCAGCTGATGTAAGAAGGGCTATATAAATACATTTGATTTGATAAGACATTTTTGGACTCATCTTGTTGTGCTGTGCTCACTTGAACAGGAAGGTGGCGCAGCGGTCCTTCGTGGGCATATATTGTCATCAAAGTCTGGCATTCTCTGGATTTAGGGTGCTTTCAAGACAACTGGGAACTCTGAAAAAAAAAAAGTCGAATCATGAACAGATGAGGCATAAGGACAGTGTTTAAATCTTAAGAAGTTTGACGTTAAGACTTTGACACCACATCAGTATCATGTTGTATTTCTCTATGTGCAAACAAGAAAAATAGAAATATACAAAAGACATTTTTACACACAAAATAGACCCTGAAACGCTCACTTTTCATATCTTGTGGGGAGATGCCTTGCGTGTTAGTTAGTACATTACACTTGAATGGTTTATTGCGTTCTCTGGCATTGTGTAGCCCTTTTCTACATTGAAATGTTGTCTTTTTTTGTCAGTGATCTTTATGTCGGAGCTCTAGAAAGAGGCCTGAGTTCCCGACCTGGAATTCCGAGTTGGATGACCGTTCAAAATGTATTTTCCCCAGTCGGAGCTCGTTTTGTTTCTGAGTTTCCAGTTGTCTTGTACTCACTGAAGTCAGATTTCCCAGTTCCGAGTTGTAATTGTAATCAGTAACGTAACTCTTGGATTACCTCAACTCAGTAATGTAATCTGATTACATTCAGTTACTTTTAGATTACTTTCCCCTTAAGAGGCATTAGAAGAAGACAAAATGTATGTTACCAATTGATAAAATCAATGTTAAAGTTTACATAGCTGGCCATATATGGATATTAAATTGTACTTTATGGGTTGGTTATGTAGGCTTCTTCTAACCCATCGCTTTTTACCACATATAAATAATATGATTAAATGATATATCTACATTAAAAACCAAAGTCTATCAGAATTCCAGTCAGCCATTCCAATTAATGTAATACCCCTTGATCTTCAAGAATAGGACTTGGAAATATGGAAGTATAGATTAGCCAAATTGTTTTACCTGAGCATGACCCCAAAACTAAGGACTTATTAGCCAGCCCTACTCTGGTGTTTATGATTTTGTTGTCATGGAGGACTGATTGGGCTCATCGATTCGAGTTGATGCTGCACTCATGGAATGGCATGCTTTGTCAAGAGTGTGCAAAGCTTTCATCAAGGCTAAGGGTGGCTACTTTGCAGAATATAAAATATATTTGGATTTGTTTAACACTTGTGTAACGTTAGTTGTTTGAAGGAGACCTAGGAGCAGCGTAATTTGTGGTCATCATATTTATTTAAATGAGAACCAGCAACAAAATAACAACGTGAAACCAAAACGAACGTACCATTCCTTAGGCTACAAGAGCTGTACAAAAACAAGACCCCACAAAATAGGTGGGGAAAAGGCTACCTAAGTATGATTCTCAATCAGGAGACAACGATAGACAGCTGCCTCTGATTGGGAACCACACTCGGCCAAACACAAAGAAATACAAAACATAGAATGGCCCACCCCACATCACACCCTGACCTCACCAAATAGAGAAATAAAACGTCTCTCTAAGGTCAGGGCGTGACAACTTGTTTGGTCACTACATGATTCCATATGTGTTATTTCATAGTTGTGATGTCTTCACTATTATTCTACAATGTAGAAAATAGTAAAATAAAGAAAAACCCTTGAATGAGTAGGTGTGTCCAAACGTTTGACTGGCACTGTTTATATCATTTATAAGTTCAAAAATAGATGTTGCGTCTACAGATTGCCCCTTTAAGTCTATCAAAAGTGTGAGCATGTCCATTAGGCCTATGGATAAAAAATGTATCAGCATGAATTCGATTGAGCAATAAAAAAAAACACTTTTATTTCATAGGCTTGGATCCACACTATGCAGCTGTTGCAAGAGCGCATTTTTCACTGGCTGTCCACTGGTTTCAAAAACAATGATTGATAAGCAGTTTAAACTTCTTGAATTCAACCATTATTGGGTTCAAATACACATTTAGATTTGTGAACAGCCATCCACAACGACCACAATCCGTAAGGCGTAAACAGCTAAATGAGAGTGCAGCAGTGTGATTCACATCAATGCGCTAACGTTATGTAGCGGTGTTTTGGGGCGGCAGGTAGCCAAGTGGTTCGAGCGTTGGGCCAGTAACCGAAAAGTTGCTGGATCGAATACCCGAGCTGACAAATTCAAATCGGTCTTTCAGCCCATGAACCCACTGTTCCCTGGTAGGCCGTCATTGTAAATAAGAATTTGTTATTAACTGACTTGCCTCGTTAAATAAAGGTTAATAAAAAAATAAATATATATAAAAAATATTTTAGTTCCGTATCACCACTACTGTCATCCTTCCCTCCAAGCGTTTATTCAAATTGGATCATCTTTGGATGCAGTCGCACCACTGGAAGACATAGCTTGGACTGTAACCTACAAAAGCCTATTCCTGCTCTTTTCCCGCCTTCCATCAAGCACAGTTGGTGTGTCATCATATTGGTCTATAATTTGTGGTCAGACTCGCTCAAATGGAACACACTTACATTTGCGCGTGTTCAATGCTGACTTGAATGTCATTGAAAAAACAGAAAATTGTCAAATATTTTTATTCGCAAACATCGTTTCTGAATGTAAAAGTAATCCTCAAAGTAATCATCTAGATTGATACTTTTGAAAAACAGTCATCTGATTACAATATTGTTGCTGATAATGTAACGGATTAGTTACCGTTTTGTAATCCCTTACATGTAACGGATTACATGTTAATTCTTTACACCCAACCCTGGGTACAGCCTTATTCTAAAATGGATTAAATAGTTTCCCCCCCTCATAAACCTACACACAAACCCTATAAAGACAAAGCAAAAACGTTGTAATTTTTATTTAATTTTAATTTTGCAAACGTATACCTTCCGGTCATTGGAAGAAAAAAAAATCCCGCTATTTTTTTTGTGAACAACAGATACAAAAAAAACAACAGAAATATACAAACGAGTACATAAACCTAAACAGACAGGGGTATTACATATCAAGATTCATTTTTAATTTGTTAAATACTTTTATGGTGCGTATTGCTTCTTTGTTTTTTACATTTACTGATCATTTCAAAATAATATTCCAATTCGATCTTAAATAATGTGAAGATGGGTTTGTTCTCTGCCCACTTCATTTGATGAACATTGAATATTCCATGAAAGATAAACAAATTAACAATGAAAGTGAAATCAGGGTCCATATAATTTGTTTCAAAATAAAACAATATTAGAGTCTTTCAAATGAACATTAATAGTTGCTTCTTTTAAAATAAAATATTCTAACTCACTCCAAAATCTTCTGACATAAGAGCAGTCCCAAAATAAATGGTTAAGAGTCTCTGGGTCACAATCACAAAATACACATTTGTTGTCAATAGCTATTTTCAATCTGTGTATAATACAGGTCTTTACAGGGTAGATTATATGAATGAGTTGGTATGATACTTCTTTCACCTTATTAGATATACAATATTTACCAGATAACGAAACTTTGTTCCAGTTCACTTGTCCTAGGGCTGCATTCCAGTACATTTTAGCAGAGGGAATAGTAACATATTGACCGTTTCCTTGTATACATGTTATCACATTTATAGTTTAAAATGTCAATTCCTTCTAATTGTATTGAAGCTACAAAATCCTCAACAGTTGCACTTGGAGTACTGTTACATTCTCCTAAAAGAAGAATAGCACCTTTAGGGACAGCTCTAACAACAATTTGATACTCCTCGGGAGTGAATGTAACATTGTGTTGTAATAAATTCTGGATAATCATATAGTTGTCCATCATTATTCAATAATTGTTTAACCCAAATAATGTTGTTGTCAAACCAGTTCTGGAAAAACAAAGACTTGTTTTTGTATTTTATGTCTTTATTATTCCAGATTGTATTACCTATGAGGGGAAACTTGTGTTTGTACATGAGGTTCCAAGTTAGAAGTACTTGTTTATGAAAGTTTGCAAGCTTAATAGGGATTTTACCCATATCAAAGTTCCATTTGAGTAAGAATTCTAGACCACCAATCTGTTGGAATATCAAATTAGGGATGACATTCCAGATGCAATCCTTATTTCTTAAATAGTTTTGTATCCATTTAATCTTAAATATATTAGAGGTTTTAAAATCCAGAGCATTCAACCCTCCCTCAACTTGGGTGTTGCGCGAATCTTTGTTCCTCCAGCAAATTAATTTAGCTCTGCCTGGGCATGTTCGGGTGGGCACAGCGTCCAGGTCAGCGGTATAAAGTTCTTAGGTATAAATACTTTTAGCAATTACATTCACTTTTGATACTTAAGTATATCTAAAACCAAATACTTACGACTTTTACTCAAGTAGTATTTTACTGGGTGACTTTCACTTCAGTCATTTTCTATTATGTTATCTTTACTTTCACTCAAGTATTACAATTGGGTACTTTTTCCACCCCCGGTCCAAGTAAATGTAGAACAGTGGCACGTTCAACAGGACACGTTTTGGAACGTTCACAGTTATGTAGAACAAACATGTTAAACGAGGACTCATCTATTAATGGCTCTTTAAAAAAAATCTGCAACAAAGGTTTGGCAACGGAATGTGGCTCAGACCCTGTCCGGTCCCCTTCCTCATGAGGCAACATTGCCATACACTTGAGCAAATCATTGATTATCTGTCAAGTATGAAAGTTCCACATAACGAAATTTACGAGGTGATATATTCGTCCAACACAGCCTTCATCTTCCCATAATATGTTCTATGGATAGTCTTCAAATGCGGTTTTAATACTTACCCTGTTATATGGTTTAGTCCTCCCGCCAACTGTGATTGTTCTTCCAAAGTGATGCAAAAAAAAAATGCTAAACAAAGTTATGACTACTCCGTCCTCGCTCGCTCATTAATGTCTTCATCGAAATGATGGATGGCCTCTTATCCGCTTGTCCCCTTATGCCACATATCAATTGTCAGTAGAAACAACATTTGTTTTAAGCAAGTCAGCTGTTGTTTTTTCTTAAAGGCAGTAAATGAGGCTGAATGAATGTACTGTTTCGCTGCCAGACAAGGCTCCGCTGATAGCCAGGTGTAGCAGTTGTAAGATGTTGGGACAGCTTAATGTAGGCCTTAACAGTTTGTGGTCACCATTTGTCACCGTTATAGTGCAATTCATGTATTGTTTAGTGATGTGTAGTGGCTTTGTTGGCATGCATCCCACTTTTTTTTGCCCCAAGATTTACATGCAAAAATCGCAAATGATTGAAATTTGGTCGACATTTCGCAAATGTTCTCACCAATTAAACTTTTGATTTGAATACAGTTCTGTTCCCAAAATTTAAATCTGTTATTTGTATACTATACACTTTGCCAAAGTTTTAAAAAATTGCATTGTTGAGGAGTGCAAAGGCAAATTAAGTTAATGTACACGCACACTTCAGAGTAGGCGTTCCTTAACTGAAATATACAAATTGTTAGAATGCACCAATTAGATCTCACTAGCTCACGCTTGGCTCTGCCCACTTCCTTGCCTGTTCTGCCCAGTATGACTAATTTGTTCCAATTTGAAACGACAGGCTGTGGTCTCTTGGGAGAAAAAGGGGTCAAAATTCATAAACAAATTTTTTTAAAATAATATAAAAAAATATTTGGTTGCATTGCATCTCTTCACAGATTATCCATTACATTGACCAGATACTCTAGAGGCCGCTCTAACAATAAAAATAAAATGTCTTAAATTTAAGGCAGTCGGGAGGAGGAAAGATCAGGTGGGGCCATTCTAGCCAATGAGAGGGCAGATACGTGTGTGTGAACAGGCACAACGGTTTCCACAAAGTCACCCAAAAAAGAATGAAAACTAAAATGAGCTTTTTGGTCTTAAATTAAAGGTTAGGTATAAGGTTAGCAGTGTGGTTGAAGTTAGGTTTAAAATCAAATTTAAAAAGATAAATTGTAGAAATATGCAGGGTTTATGACTTTGTGGCTGTGGTAACTAGGGACAACCAGACTTATTTTTGACCCAGTGAAAGAGGGAGAGGTCCCACTCGGCAAAAAAATCTGTCTCCCTTCAGCACGAGGCGTTTTTTCGTTGTTTTACCCGCCGAGCAAGGAGCCTTTGTACGTAGGTCAATGAGTGTGGTCGAATTTGGACAACAACATTTTTATGGCTTATTTGCTACATGAGGTTTATTTGATCAAATATAAGTTTCACAATGCTTAAATTGCTTAAATTGTTACAAATGTAAGTAGGACACGTGACATCCTGGCAACTTTGAGAATAAACTAGTTCAGACAGTGGCTTGTTGATGCCAAGGGAAGCCAAGATTCCAACCCCCAAAATGTACCAAAACATACAGGGAATTCAGAAAGTATTCAGACCCCTTGCCCTTTTCCACATTGTTACTTTACAGCCTTATTCTAAAATTGAGGGGGGGGGGGGGATTATTGAATCAATCTATAAACAATACCCATAATGACACAGCGAAAACAGAGTTTGAAAAATTTGCAAATGTATATAAAATACCTTTTTTAATATAAGTATTCAGATCCTTTGCTATGAAACACAAAATTGAGCTCAGGTGCATCCTGTTTCCATTGATCAACCTTGAGATGTTTCTACAAATTGATTGGAGTCCACCTGTGGTAAATTCAATTAATTGGACATGATTTGAAAAGGCACACACCTGTCTCTTTAAGGTCCCACAGTTGACAGTACATGTCAGAGCAAAAACCAAGCCATGAGATTGAAGGAATTGTCCGTAGAGCTCCGAGACAGGATTGTGTCGAGATACAGATCTGGGGAAGGGTACAAAAACATGTCTGCAACATTCAAGGTCCCCAAGAACAGTGGCCTCCATTCTGAAATGTAACATTTTTGGAACTACCAAAAGACTCGTCCCTGTTTCCTTAGTCCGGACGTGCGGCCAGCTACGAAGGGCCTTGGTCAGGGAGGTGAACAAGAACCCAAATGGTCACTCTGGAAGAGCTCCAGAGTTCCTCTGTGGAGATGGGAAAACCTTCCAGAAGGACAACCATCTATGCAGCCCTCCACCAATGAGGCCTTTATCATAGAGTGGCCAGACGGAAGCCACTCCTCAGTAAAAGGCATATGACAGTTTTCTGGCAGCAGGAACTGGGAGACTAGTCAGGATCGAGGGAAAGATGAACAGCGCAAAGTACAGAGAGAGTCTTGATGAAAACCTGCTCCAGAGCGCTCAGGATTTCAGACTGTGGGGAAGGTCCACCTTCCAACAGGATAACGACCCTAAGCACACAGCCAAAACAACGCAGGAGTGGCTTCGGGACAAGTCTCTGAATGTCCTTGAGTGGCCTTGGAACATCTCAGGAGAGACCTGAGAATAGCTGTGCAGCGAAGCTCCTCATCCAACCTTACAGAGCTTGAGAGGATCTGCAGAGAAGAATGGGAGAAACTCCCCAAATGCAGGTGTGCCAAGCTTGTTGCCTCATACCAAAGACTAGAGGCTGTAATCGCTGCCAAAGGTGCTTCAACAAAGTACTGAATAAAGGGTGTGAATACTTATGTAAATGTGATTGTTTTTTATTTTGAATACATTTGCAAACCTGTTTTTGCTTTGCCATTATGTGGTATTGTGTGTAGATTTATGGGAATAAAAAAGCTAATAATCCATTTTAGAATAAGGCTGTAATGCAACAAAATGGGGAAAAAGTCAAGGGGTCTGAATACTTACCGAATGCACTCTAAAATAAATGTATCTTTCGTCTCATTTTCTTTAAATTCACACGAGGCTGAATGTATCTTACCAGAGAAAGCATCCGAGCGAGCGAAACAACGCCCCTCTTCCTCTGTAGGCCATCTATCGAATTCTGTCTGGTCAAAAAGAGTATGACAATGTTGCCGCCCCATAGCATTGAATTCAAGAAAAGCCAGCATGCATTTGGCCTCCCTTGATAAAACAAAAGGTTCAATAATAGCCAATCTGCTAGCTCAACTGTGAATGGTCCTGGCTCACCAAAACAAAACAAACTGGCTTGACTTGACACTTTTTTTTGTTTTGGTGAGCTTGACTTTACTTCACATCGAGAGCAATAAGTCATTGACAGAAACTTGAATTGTTGCATCTCGTTGTTGTCGTCCTCATTGCCCATGAAATGAAATGAGGCTAGCGAGCAAGCATTTTAGCCCGGTAGCTTAGGACAACAAAAAATACAATTGTGTACTGTACGACAGTCATAGACCGTTTCGTCAACATGAAAGAGAGGATGGCATTGGCGTTATTCTACAAGTACGGTGAGTCAACATGTTGTTTTTTCTATTTGAACACACACACACAAATCAGAACCACGGACAGCCACATCATATTTAGCTTACATTGATTGGACTAAATTGTTATTGGTATCTTTTAGTTGTCACAGTATTAGACTAAAGCATAGGTGATTTGATGTTGAAATGTTGCTGGAAGAGTGGAGGCAGCTCCTGTTTGCGACTTGCGGTAACTCTCTGGGGTTTTAAATCGATAGTTGTTTAGTAGTCGGAAACCCTAACTTGCTTGCATGCTGTAGGTCATGTAACGGTTTGTTAAATGCGATATGCCTTGTGGACTTCACCAGACAGAGATTTCTTTCTGGTTTTATGATGGAAAAAGGTGTGGTTGAATTTATTCTGCCACTGTGTCTTCTTATGGTCTCGGCCATAGGCCTATATATCACGGTCGCAAGGCATGTGAACTAACAGGTTACAGAACAAACAACGCAATTATCACAACACATATGGCTGTAATATGGCTTGGATTCCCCAGTGATTTTACCCACGCACTGCTACTGATACCGGAGAGGTCTCGAGATGGCTATGCATATTCATTACATGAGGCTAGTAGCATAGCATCTCTCTCCATTGAATACAGGCGGTTGACGTCAACAACCCTCATCAAATATATACAGTGCCTTGCGAAAGTATTCGGCCTCCTTGAACTTTGCGACCTTTTGCCACATTTCAGGCTTCAAACATAAAGATATAAAACTGTATTTTTTTGTGAAGAATCAACAACAAGTGGGACACAATCATGAAGTGGAACGACATTTATTGGATATTTCAAACTTTTTTAACAAATCAAAAACTGAAAAATTGGGCGTGCAAAATTATTCAGCCCCTTTACTTTCAGTGCAGCAAACTCTCTCCAGAAGTTCAGTGAGGATCTCTGAATGATCCAATGTTGACCTAAATGACTAATGATGATAAATACAATCCACCTGTGTGTAATCAAGTCTCCGTATAAATGCACCTGCACTGTGATAGTCTCAGAGGTCCGTTAAAAGCGCAGAGAGCATCATGAAGAACAAGGAACACACCAGGCAGGTCCGAGATACTGTTGTGAAGAAGTTTAAAGCCGGATTTGGATACAAAAATATTTCCCAAGCTTTAAACATCCCAAGGAGCACTGTGCAAGCGATAATATTGAAATGGAAGGAGTATCAGACCACTGCAAATCTACCAAGACCTGGCCGTCCCTCTAAACTTTCAGCTCATAGAAGGAGAAGACTGATCAGAGATGCAGCCAAGAGGCCCATGTTCACTCTGGATGAACTGCAGAGATCTACAGCTGAGGTGGGAGACTCTGTCCATAGGACAACAATCAGTCGTATATTGCACAAATCTGGCCTTTATGGAAGAGTGGCAAGAAGAAAGCCATTTCTTAAAGATATCCAAAAAGTGTTGTTTAAAGTTTGCCACAAGCCACCTGGGAGACACACCAAACATGTGGAAGAAGGTGCTCTGGTCAGATGAAACCAAAATGGAACTTTTTGGCAACAATGCAAAACGTTATGTTTGGCGTAAAAGCAACACAGCTGAACACACCATCCCCACTGTCAAACATGGTGGTGGCAGCATCATGGTTTGGGCCTGCTTTTCTTCAGCAGGGACAGGGAAGATGGTTAAAATTGATGGGAATATGGATGGAGCCAAATACAGGACCATTCTGGAAGAAAACCTGATGGAGTCTGCAAAAGACCTGAGACTGGGACGGAGACTTGTCTTCCAACAAGACAATGATCCAAAACATACAGCAAAATCTACAATGGAATGGTTCAAAAATAAACATATCCAGGTGTTAGAATGGCCAAGTCAAAGTCCAGACCTGAATCCAATCGAGAATCTGTGGGAAGAACTGAAAACTGCTGTTCACAAATGCTCTCCATCCAACCACACTGAGCTCGAGCTGTTTTGCAAGGAGGAATGGGAAAAAATTTCAGTCTCTTGATGTGCAAAACTGATAGAGACATACCCCAAGCGACTTACAGCTGTAATCGCAGCAAAAGGTGGCGCTACAAAGTATTAACTTAAGGGGGCTGAATAATTTTGCACGCCCAATTTTTCAGTTTTTGATTTGTTAAAAAAGTTTGAAATATCCAATAAATGTTGTTCCACTTCATGATTGTGTCCCACTTGTAGTTGATTCTTCACAAAAAAAGTTCAAGGGGGCCGAATACTTTCGCAAGGCACTGTATCTATTTTTAAACGGATTACAATAATGAGATGTATCCACTAATCCAAAGAAAGGATAGGCGGGAGCTAGACAGACCATTCCACTTTGTGGACAACGACTCCCATTGGGTGGAGAGACATGCATCTTGTCAGTATATCCATAATCTTTGGCCCAGTTTTCCCTCTAACGCCGCCCTCTGATCTTATTTTGAGTTTCAGGGGACATGCTTGAATTAAGTCAATTTGTTTATAGGTAACCATGGAAATCATGGAAACCCATATTCCATTAACCTCCCATCAAAGAAAATACCAATGCATCCATTGGACATTAAAATATTGATTTAGTAAAATACTTAAAGTAAACAAAAACTACATAAAACAATTCATGATGTTTAAAACATTTCCTTAACTTTAAACAAAAGTATCTTAACTAAAAATAAAGCATTATGATAAAGAGTGGTAGCACATATTTTGCTTGTTTTTTTTCTCATTTTGGATTAAATAATAAACTTTCAAGTCATAAAATGTAATGAAAAAAAGGTGCACACATGAAATATGTATACAGATTTGACACATCGTACATAGTAAGTTCCACTTTGTTAAACCCACTGATTGCGTAACAGGCTGCCTGTAAACGAATAAGACACTGGAATGATGTACCGACTTCGTAGTAACACTTTAGCTTTCCTTCTATGGGGAACACTGACTTTTCTCAAGACACTGACCATCAGTATTTACACATTAATAAATTAAGGTTGTGATCCTTCAATTCTCTTCATCTTCAAAGTTCAAGCTTGCGAAGACTCATTCTGCTGAAGGAATCTCTGGGGGGGGGAGCACATAGTGTAAAGTTAGTGGAATATGGGGAAACCGGATTGGACATAACCCATATATAACCTCCCACCCTGTAAAGACCCAGTGCAGACACGTTTACAGAGAAGGTTCCAATCACAGAATACCAAACTACCTGGTCAAGCTGTCCGTTTGCTGCATGTAACAGAAGCACAAGCAAAATATCATATTTATGTGTGTGTGTGGGGTGGGGGGTGCATGAACAGTCAGAGACATGCAATATGACAAAATGCATATCATGAGAAAAAAGCTGCACACTGCTGGTGATAGTATCACTGCTCTTTACGTATCAGCCTCAAGGCCTTCGTCAGAGCTTTTGTATGTACATCACAAGAACACTCCAAAATAGACATTATGTCCCTGCTCGTCTACACATGCACACTCACCTGTGAGAGTTGACCTGCAGCACGGGTTTATAAAGCTGGGGTATCTTTCTGCAGATGAGTGGTTGTAGCGCCTCCTTCAGGCGATGGTAGTTCCTCTCCAACTCCCTCTGGTACTCCTTCTGGTCTGGACCAATCAGACTCTTATTTTTACGCAGGGCATCTTCACACCTGGTGATGGAGGATAGGAGAGGCGTGAGCACTGTACTGCACTGCACTTCAACATGCCTTGCACATAAGTCTGAAGGAACATGGTAGAAGCAATTTTGTATGATTTTTTAAATTTGACATTCATTCACGCCCAAGAGTCCATAATCGTACATTAAAAACACTGACTGTAAAGTAAGTGTAATTTACCTCTTGGTGAAGTCTTTGAAGCAGAGGCGTAGTTTGTTGTGGTGTCTGTAGAGTTTAGGATCGCTGGGGATCTCTGACAGGAACACCTGGGCAACCTCCAGAGGTCCCTGGTTGACGGTAGTCCCCACTGACCCCTGCAGCACCATCTGCAGCATCTTGGCATCCGATGGGTCCTGGTGAGTAGCGAAGGCCAGCTCTCCGGTCTTCTTCTGCATATCCTCTATGGCCACCTCGATGGGCATAGAGATGATCTGACACAGGACCAGAGAGAGGAGATCAGACTATATTAGACAACTGATTATATACAATGTATAGTAACTAAGAAGTGTGTGTGTGTGCCTTATGAACGTGTGTCTGTATGTTGATTCCTCTACAAGAGAGTAGTTTGGCCTACGGATGATCCGTCTAGGAGTCAGGTTGTAGAGGTCATGTAGTAATGGTGTGTTGCCTGTGGCGCTGCACGCCAGTCAGATGAAACCCCCAGGGCCTCACCTCCTCTTTGTGGATGATGTTGATGCGGGTCTTGATGTAGGGAAAGGCGTGGGATGTGGTCAGAATGGTTTTGCGTTTGAACTGATCGTGCAGATCCCCGTGCGCCCGCCCGTCCAGTGTGAACGGCGTGCAGTAGACAAACCGCCGCAGGTTGTAGTTCTTGTCGAAGTACGTGATGCGGTCCTTCATCTCGTATGTGTCGAAGTACGGCTCCACGTACGTGATCTGGACATAAGCCTGGACACACGGCAGTGACAACATGATGCTTTACCAACATGAACCAAAATACACAAATAACCCATTAATAACCCGTTAATAACCTAATAACCAAAATACACAAATAACCCATTAATAACCCATTAATAACCTAATAACCAAAATACACAAATAACCAATTAATAACCCATTAATAACATGATAACCAAAATACACAAATAACCCATTAATAACCCATTAACCTAATAACACAAATAACCCATTAATAACCCATTAATAGCCGCTTAATAACCTAGTAACCAAAATACACAAATAACCCATTAATAACCTAATGACCAAAATACACAAATACCCAATTAATAACCCATTAATAACCCATTAATAACCCAATAACCAAAATACACAAATAACCAATTAATAACCCATTAATAACCTAATAACCAAAATACACAAATAACCAATTAATAACCCATTAATAACCTAATAACCAAAATACACAAATAACCAATTAATAACCAGCTAATAACCTAATAACCAAAAAGGCTATTTATTTGACCATGCTTTGATTCAATTCGTATTCAAATGAAGGGATCATTTGGAATCACATCTTTATCCATACGCCCTCTCTCCCGCGCCCCATCCACACACACCTTATTTGGGTCCTGTTTGCACTTGTCCACAGGATTGGAGTCCTTAATGACTTCCACCTGGTCTTCTCCATAGCGCTCGCCATAAAACCCCTAAGAGATCAAACACACAGAACACAAAGTCAACACAGCACACACGCAGTGCTCCACCGTTTCACAGAGAAGAGATCATTCCTAAAGACGCACTCCTCCAAACTGCCATTTACCTCGAGTCGGTGTGAGATCTCAGCCAGCTTGGTGATGGCAGGCTCTTTGTATACAAACTCCTGCTCGTCCAAGTCCCCGAATTTAGAACCATACAATCCCACTCTGAAGTACGTACCAAACATTCTCTTCCCATCCTGTCAGACAGAAAATATGTTTTACTCTGTTCAGATATAATACGAGCACATTCATAGTACATGAAACATGTTGCTTAAACACAGAAAGTCATGGGAACTGTAAGGATGAAGCACAGTCGTAACTCTGGTGACAGAGTTTGATTATGTCAGAGCCTATTGATACATTAGAGTTGGAATCCATCCAACTCAGGGAAACCATAGAGTTCAACCATAGAATGTAAAGTTCTCTCATCAGCAAACACTTCAATTGCAACACCAAATATAAACAGACATACGACCTACAGCATACATATACTGATGTACATTTTTGAATAGATCAACAACCTTCAGGAGGTACTATTTATAACCATGTTGACCAGTGATGTTATTTCTGATCAGATTGGAGTATGTGCAATGACCCATAAACTGTGTGTGTGTGTAAAGAGTGTCACTGTCTAAGGTCCCCATGGCACAGAGCCCATCTGATGCACCTCTCACAAAGGCTCATGGGTAATCCTGACTCTGCACTAGAATAACTCAACCCATGAAGCATCAGGATGGAACCAGGTGTTGTTTAACCAAAGAGTACAGACTTCGCTGAGAAGTGGTTTATAATATAGAGAGTCGGCATAGACAGAGACTGGTGCTGAAAATGGGCATTCAAGAGGTAGAACCAGAACAGAAGCTCAGCTTGTAAACATGTACATCTATATTATCCACGTGAGAGAGACATAGAATAGCAGAGGCAGGTTGACCTCAATGCCTGGAGGTGTCCTGAGAGAGACGAGAGCAGCTAAGGCAGAAACCTGACAATGTCACCATTTAGAAGGCCAGTGGATGGTGATGATGGACAGAGAAATGGACAAAGAGCCAAGGAAAAAGAAAGGAACGTGTCTAGCAGACAGAGCTCTGCCCTTCAGGATCAGGAAGGAGTGTAGCCGTGGTAAGGAAACAGGTGTGTGGCTGTGTGTCGTCGTGTGTGCGTGCGGCAGGTGTGTGAAGAGAAGGGGGAGGTTGGAGGATATATATGGCATCAAGTACACCGAAACGTTCCAGGACTGAGCTAAACCAGGTCAACAAAGCTGAAGGGTTCAGGCTCCCAATACTGCTCTTATTGCACAATTATTTACACAGCCTTACAGTAGCATAACACACTATATAGGTATACAGTACACAGTGAAATACAATGTCTTCTTTGTTGATCAGTTGCACTGCCATTTGGCTCAGCTCTCGTCAGTGCATTGTTCATCGTAATACATTCCCCTTTCAAAAGTAACAGAAATGAAGTAACCCTCAGACTAGGAACTTACCACAACACACAATAAGTAAAGTGGGAAGGAAGGGTCGGCATGGCAACCGGGGAAATCAAAAGGAGAAAACAGAAGACATTTTAATCAGGATTCAGGTACTTCACTAGAGAAACTAACAGAAATAACAACATAAACCAAAACAAATAGAAATAACAGCAACCACCAAAGGAAAAACATATCATTCCTTTTGACTTTGAGAAAGAACACAAACTCAACATGGAAGAGCCATCACATGCAACGAAAAGAAACAAGAGAAAGAGAGAGAGAGAGAGAGAGAGAGCGAAGGCAGACGTAGTGAAGAGGTGAGTTCCACAGCCCCTAGAAACACACTATTCATGGGGCTGTACTCCCAGTGCTTTAGTTTCCTCAGTGAAGAATAAGGAGGAGTGCTCTGTCCTTATCATGCAACAGACCAGGTTAATACCGGTTAACAGAAGACCAGCAGTATGAATGAGAGAACTCAGGGGTCGATTTAGTTAGTCTTTTTCAAATAAAAGGGGGAAAAAAATGTACTAATCAAAATTAGGGTGGGACAAATGAAACAATCCAGATTAATTTGAATTGCACCCTCCTGAAGAAATAGACTGGATCCAAGAATGCGGATCCAGTTCGAACTGCATACGGTAATAGTTGGTGATTTTGTGGTTCATTTGTTTGTGTGAGTGTGTATTGAGAGAACAACCTGGGGAGTGTATCTTTTGCATGAATATTTGACTAAAATCGAACCCTGTAGCTGGAGATGAGATGAGCGAGCAGATGACCAGTTTGTCGTTGATGAGAGAGATGGTCTGAAAAGGCAGGTGTGCAAACAGGTGAATCATTCATTCACCAACACTTGTCATTAGTGTCACACTGGGGCTCCCATGCATGGCCTGCCAAAACAGTCACGTTAAAACAACCTCCTCTTCCACAGAAAGAGAGAAAGAGGAGAATGAGGAGGAGTAGGGGGGGGGGGGGGGTGCCCGTAACATGGCATCAGCAGTCCCACAGTTGGTTGAATGGACAGAGGGACAGCATCCAGTCCAGGCAGGTAGATGTTAATGGATGGTACAGTTTAAAGTAACAGCCGAGAGCAACAACGCCCAGGACTAGCAGATAACTGATATGAAGTAGCCAAGCAGGAACCATGACTTAGTGGCCGACCTACCTCCCAGCCAGTGCTCTGTGGTGACAAAGAGAACACAGGACAATAAAAAAATAACACACGTTTAGTCACGTTGGTACAGTGCAGCACCTACCCCTGGCCACGAGAGGAACTACACCTCATGGCCAACAGCACACAGCCAGGAGTTGTGGCTAGATAGAGTACAGCTACAGACCAACAGTTGCATGTTCGAGTGGCGTCGGGGACAACTGTGGCATTTTAGCTAACCTTAACCTAATTCTCGTACTCCCTCTAGCCTAAAACACAGCCAGGGGAGTCTCAGATCTTTAATATCCTATCCCTGTGGGACAGGCCCTACTGTACTGCTATAGTCACCCCATGTAGACTGTATTTAAATGAAAAGACACTGGAAGTCTGGAAGTGTACATATTTGGCATGTCCTTTTCAGCATGCCACCCACAGACAATGGGTTCCGGCTCCTAACACACACACACACACTACAGTAGTCACAGTACATAACAAAGTCCTGTTTCGCTGTCTGAAACACACTGTCCCAGAATCCCAGATAGACACGTGGCATCCAGGATAGACAGGAAGTCCTACACAACCTCCACATTGAGGTAGGGCACATAAGTGTTCGGTGTCGGTCTGTTCTCTATACCTACAGTATGTACAGGAGATAGATAAAACATGTGGAATTACCTGGTGTACGATTTTGCCAAAGGCTTCCTGTAGTTTACCATGTATGGTGGCCAGCTTCTTGGCATCCCGGCTGGCCTCGTGAATGGGGATCAGTACCTTGTACACCTCGTTCACCGCCTCGTACATACCAGCCTGGGGGAGGGAGGGTCTTATTCACACTGCACAGTTTTAAAGTTAAATAATATACTGAGATTGGTGGTGTTGAGGTTAAACATTTGACTGGTATTGAAAGAAACGTGTGAATTTGTCATAGCAGGTTTGTGATGTGATTCAAATGTAGGTTTAATAATCTGCCCATCCATAATCATCACAGCTACTCACCATGGAGAAGGAGGAAGCAGCCTGGTCCAGCAGCCCCACCAGGCCAGCCTCAGTGAAGTATTTCCCAGAGCAGATACCCTCTTCATCAGGGGACACCACGTCATCAGACACTGCTGACTCCTCAAGCACGTTGGAAGAGATGTTCTGATGCAGAGAGACAAGTTAGACATGATCACTCATTATTTAGACATAATACTGTAATGGGTTCATCATGGTATTAATGTTCTTTACAACATTTCCCTCTGTATATTCAATTCATTAGTTGAGTCAGTTGCGATGGCACTCAGCTAGGATGAAACCTGCAGTGCTACATCTCTCCAGGTGCCCAGGCACTCAGCTAGGATGAAACCTGCAGTGCTACATCTCTCCAGGTGCCCAGGCACTCAGCTAGGATGAAACCTGCAGTGCTACATCTCTCCAGGTGCCCAGGCACTCAGCTAGGATGAAACCTGCAGTGCTACATCTCTCCAGGTGCCCAGGCACTCAGCTAGGATGAAACCTGCAGTGCTACATCTCTCCAGGTGCCCAGGCACTCAGCTAGGATGAAACCTGCAGTGCTACATCTCTCCAGGTGCCCAGGCACTCAGCTAGGATGAAACCTGCAGTGCTACATCTCTCCAGGTGCCCAGGCACTCAGCTAGGATGAAACCTGCAGTGCTACATCTCTCCAGGTGCCCAGGCACTCAGCTAGGATGAAACCTGCAGTGCTACATCTCTCCAGGTGCCCAGGCACTCAGCTAGGATGAAACCTGCAGTGCTACATCTCTCCAGGTGCCCAGGCACTCAGCTAGGATGAAACCTGCAGTGCTACATCTCTCCAGGTGCCCAGGCACTCAGCTAGGATGAAACCTGCAGTGCTACATCTCTCCAGGTGCCCAGGCATTCAGCTAGGATGAAACCTGCAGTGCTACATCTCTCCAGGTGCCCAGGCACTCAGCTAGGATGAAACCTGCAGTGCTACATCTCTCCAGGTGAAGGTTAAAGGATGACTGCCTGGTCCAAACAAAAGTACCCACATCTACACAATCCTAAAATAATCCTCTCCCTTGGCCTGACCTGGAAGGTGACACAGCCGACCGGCAGGTACTTGCGGTCCTCCAGCATGCTGAGGTATTCTGCCACCAGGGCGGCGCTGTGCACAAGACACTGGGCTGCCTCCGCGTGATTGGTCCTCTCAGAGTGTTTACCCGCCATGTTCTGCAGCCACGTCAGACGCAGGTCTGGAGACGTCTGGTAACCCTTAGCGATCCTGGACACAGAAACACACTCAAGGAAAGCTCTCTCTCTCTCGGTGTGTGTGTGTGTGCGTGTGTGTGGTCCATACCTGTACATGAGGTCTATGAGCATCTCTGGGTCCTCCTGGTGCTCCTTCATCTTGACTGTATCAGACAGGATCATGTGGAGGTTGAACACCAGGTCCTGAACCTAGAATACAGATTAAGACATGAAGCATGATTAATAAGATGGCAGCATCTGACATGATTGGATAAGGTACTTCCTGTCATATCATCCATTTTCTGGGAGGTCTGACAAATTTTAATTGTTTTTCATGGAGTTGTATATTGAACAAGTAGTGCTTTAATATATTGAACAAGTAGTCCTAATGTTCTGTACTACAATAACAAAAGGCTTAACGTCAGTCATCTATTGGTATCCAGTATATCTCCGTAGTGTTACCTGATCAGGGAAGGTGGTCTCCCGGAGTTCCAGATCTTCCTCTCCGTAGGTCAGGATGGTCTTCAGGGAACGTCGGAGGAACTCCTCGTTGAAGTTCTGAGATGTTCCCACCAGGGAGGACAGGGACATGGTCACCTGCATCTTGACACGTGCAAAATTCTACAGATGGAGAAGGGACAGTCGGAGTGAGAACATTGAACAGGTACATTTACCTGTCCTGAAAAGAAGGAACCTGTGAGGAGAATCAATAGTTATAATGAAAATAGGAACGTAGCTGGCTCTATGTAGACAGTCCTCTATGTATGTAGCTGGCTCTATGTAGACAGTCCTCTATGTATGTAGCTGGCTCTATGTAGACAGTCCTCTAAGTATCCGTGTTTGCTGTGTGTTGTCCTGATGGTGTACTCACGTTGCCGATCTCAAAGTTCTGCCTCATGAGCAGGTAGAGTGAAGCGGAGGCGTGGGCTCGGATGGTGCCGATACTGCTGCTACAGTTCCTCAGCAGACGCAGACACAGGTCAGCACACTGCTCTGTTTCCTCCTCAAACAGCAGTTCGGGGAACTACACATGCACGCACAGACAAATGTACGACACAGGACAGACAAAGATATAAACAGACATTACAGTATGCAGATATTTTACAAATTAATTTCCCAGGAAAGCACAACACGTCTAAGGATAAGTTGATTGTACACAGCTACTTATCTGACCTTTGAGACGAGAGCCCTCTGTGTAGCAAAGCAGTGCTGCAGGTAGAGGGCACTCTGGTTACAGGCCATGCTGTGGAGGAGCACCTTCAACACTCCACCCAGGATACTCTCCTTAGACTCTGTCACAGACACCGTCTAGACAGACACAGACGCACATATATTAATAAACCAAATCAATCAATCGTTATCATCTCCAGAATGGACATTTTGCCTAAATTGTCTCAAATGTTCAACCTGAATGTTGTGTGTCTAGGTCTTTCTACCTGAACGATGATCTCCAGAGTGTCCAGAATGATCAGGTTTGCCTCGGTTGCCAGGTTACCATCAATAAGTGCTTCGTGCTCCAGCTCTGCTCTGGTTCTGTCACAGGAAACAGGAAGTGATAGATGGTCAGACACTTTCCAAGATGGCCGCCAGCCAGCTCCGTATTCACAATGTCCCCTTGAATGACACAGCACTCATGCCAGTCAGTCACATTCAAGCCACTGCACACATAAAGGAGCTCTTCCATGTGCAAAGTACTGTAGGGGGCTTGGGATGGATGGATGGATGGATGGATGGATGGATGGATGGGTTGAGGAGTCGAATGAGGTGGTGAGGGGGTGAGGTGGTGAGGGGGGGTTATGATTATGTTGATACAGTTGATAATGATGAGGAGTTACACACCTAACAACTAAAGGCTCCTGGGTTTGGGTTTTGGTTCGACTCCCTGGGTTGCGTAGTAGGACGCTGTCTCTAAACCTGCACAGTACTCACACGGTTCACCACAGAGTCCACAGTACTCACACGGTTCACCACAGAGTCCACAGTACTCACACGGTTCACCAGAGTCCACAGTACTCACACGGTTCACCACAGAGTCCACAGTACACGGTACTCACACGGTTCACCACAGAGTCCACAGTACACGGTTCACCAGTGTCCACAGTACTCACACGGTTCACCACAGAGTCCACAGTACACGGTACTCAAACGGTTCACCACAGAGTCCACAGTACACGGTTCACCAGTGTCCACAGTACACGGTACTCACACGGTTCACCACAGAGTCCACAGAACATGGTAGCTACACACTGCATGAAATGGCATAGCTAGCACACAGAGAGGAGAGCAGGGGACCAGGGGCCCAAACGCACCTCCATCCCTTGCCCCACCAGGGTGGGAGAGAGATAGGCAGCAGAGGGGTAAGGCTGGAGGGGGGTTAGGGCCGGGGGGCACCAGGGGAGAGGGGTAAGGGTAGAGGGGCCACACCAATAGAAGTATACTTTGACCACTTCTCTGTAGTATCTGTATCTTAGTTGACTAATGACATCAGTAGTACAAACGGGTCTGTTTCAGAAGAGACTTCATTTTAAAAGGGGAAAGTACACATGGTGTACAATCTACCTTTTTCTACTGTGTGAATTGTCACAGATTCTAATCATCAGATCATTGAGAACAACTTCACTAACCCTACCAGCTGCGTCAGAATCACACTGATTTCACCCATCTAACCCCAGAATAGGGAAGACAGACACATCAGTCAGGATCCAAAGGAGAAGCACGGCACACTGGTTAAAAGCACAGCAGGCGCACAGCAGGCCCACTGCAGGCACCAGACAGACAAACACCTCAAGCACCTTTACAGGAGAGGTCAGGGTACGGAGGTAATGGGTCAGGGTTCAGGTCACTGAAGCAGCAGGAGGAACTCAAAGCACTGCAGCACACTGACTCCAGGTTGACACCATTCAATACAATACAATACCTGAGTGATCTGTGGCTCCTACAGAGACACAGCACAGAGAACATATGGAGGAATGAGTTAACAGCACAAATCAAAATCACACAGAGACAGAAGAAAAGGCACAGGTGTCTGACAATAATCAACCAAATACAATAGGACCCATTAGCATGCATTCTGTTGTAGAATCAGGAATCAAAAAAAGATGCTCTCTCTCTGTGTGGGCTTGTTCATTTCAATTAGATTCTCGTTTCTTCTAAAGAACCCACTATAGGGCCTGAGTGGATTGTGAGATGGTGACGTATGCATTATCTTGGCCAGAAATGATCATAAGTGTATTGTGACGTCTTGACTTTGACTACATGATGCTGACCAATAGCAGCCTAAACACGTAAACTTTTCTCAAACTCGCACACAGTAAAAAGGTAAGCATACTTGTCCATCCTCTCGCTGTTCTGGCGCCAGTGAGTCATGTCTTTCCTCCAGCGTAGGTTCTCCTGGCTGCCAAAGGCACTGCCTGATGGACTCCTCTCTGCAGGAGAGGGGAATAGGAGAAAGGAAGAGCAAGGTGGAGGGAGAGGAGAAAGAGAAAGTGGAAGGAGAGGGAGGGAAAGGGCAAGATAAGTTAAGGGGAGAGATGGAATGGTCATTTTAAGATCACTTTTCCCAACACGTGTGTGTGTGCGCTCCGTGTTACCTAGTGTACCCAGCTGTCCCCTGCTGCGACGGACCATCTCCTGCCGTGCCCCGATGCTCCCCAGTATGGCCTCCTCCAGCTTGACCTTCATGTCCTTGGACTTCTTGAAGGTTAGGCTGTTCATGCGCTCAAAGGCCTTCTTCCCCTGCATGGTGAACACAACATGGGCCTTTTTCCATGACGAGGATAGAGAAAAGTTACAGGGTTACTGCACCACACCACCAAAACAAAAGAGGTAAGGTGGATCAGAAAAGACAAGAGTAGGTGGAACACTGATGTGGAGTAGTACAGAGGAACGACAGCTCTCATATTTCAAGACCAACTCATTGAACCATTTGAAAGTATTTTCTTTCCATCCAGTCTTATCCAGGGATGAAATAAAGGACTGTCGGTGAGGCAATACACTTGACGTGCTTCTACGGAACTGAGGCATTACACCAGTACTACAAATGACATGAACAAAGTACAACATAAGTCCTTTTGTTGTGCTCCAGGTGCAACGTTACCTTGTACTCGAAACAGGAGACACATAGGTAGAGCATGTCCAGCAGACGATTGAGCTGGGAGACAGACAGGTCAGAGAACCACTTCTGTAGGACACACTCATCAGCATTCTTCAGAACCCACAACAGACAGATCAACAGGCTGCGGCTGGACTCTCCTGAGAAAGTGCCATGCTGACGGCTGGCCTGGGGGGGGGGGGGGGGAGTATTGAGAGAGAGAGAAAAAAGGAAAGTGAAAAAAATTGAGAAAATAAAGAGGGAGAACGAGAGAGACTCAGGAAGAGGAAACAGGGAGAAAGTTGGAACAAGGAGGAAGGGATGAAAGATAGTTAGTTACCTGTGGGTTGAGCAGGAAGCTGCTGGGACGAGATATCGGAGCAGAAGTCCCTGCTATTGCCATGGCAACGGTCTGACTGATCATGCTGTTGCCGTCCTCTCCAGACTCGTCCCCCCCGGCCCCACCCGCGGCCCCCTGAGCACCGCCGGGACGACCCCACTGGTTATGGGACTCTAGAGGAGAGAAACCAATCAGAATCGACCAGCACAAAACAAAATCACTATTGGGACACTATTGGCACTTTAGACTCGCAGACAGTGTTTAATGTTTTTCAATGTGCTTTTCCTGAGAAGCACCTGAACCAGTGTGATGTCCATAGATTTATAAAACCATTTAATCTTCCTTTAAATATTAACCACAGACCATTCAAGTCTGGAAAAACTCCACATAACTACTGCCTAACCCTGGAGGGCTACATTTAGTATGTAGACTTGCCTGTGAAGTCGTGAAGCTGGGGAAGTGTTTCCATGACGATGCCGATGAGCGGCAGGTAGAGCGTGGCGACGCGGGCCTTGACCTCGGGGTCAGCGTAGCGGGGGTCGGAGTCATGGCTGGACAGCAGGTTATGTACCACACTGACCACCTTCTTATGTAAGCCAAACATCCTACAGTACAGAGAGAGAGCAGGTGGGAGGGAGTGAGGGAGGGAGGGGGGTTTAAAAGAACCTGTCTCAATAATAGTCCCTTTCAAACTATTTTTGTGAACTCAGTGACGTTCGTAAAAATTTTGCTGCAGTGTGAACTAGGGCTGTGGCGGTCATGAAAATGTCAGCCGGTGATTGTCAAGCAAATATTGACCGTTTATTAACGTAAAGACATTAAGCATCTCCTGGCTTCCACACATAGCATACAAGCCACTGATGCAGACTTTGGAACATCTACATGAATTTAAATTTCTTTATTTAATATATATATATATATAAAATCCATGTAATTTAGCCTACACCATCACAATAAATCCATGATTTATTTTAGACAGGTCTATAGAAACATGATATGAAGAGAATGTAGTTTATTTTAGAAGAACAGAATAGCATAGTCTGTGTTGTCCTGATCTGGCCATGCCAAATGGCTGTGGGCAACACTAGTTCATTTAGCAGACAAGATTTTCTTAGTATTCCATGGCATTATTTTATAGTAAGAACACAATTGAACATAGATGAATAAAATAAAGGATATTTTCTCCAAACGATTTGAGGTGATGAGCGGTGAACAAAGAAACAGCTACTCCGATATGCTTCATTTAGAATTATTTATGTAACTTTAGTTGTGATACAAATGTTGGGCTATATGGTTAGATAATATGACAAGAACTTGATAATACCTCGAATTTCCCAGCGGCATCCCCTTTGTGTGCCGGTAATGCACCCAAACATTCCCATCTCCCGGCTGTGTGCTCCGAAGCACCTCTCACTCACATGGCTCTCAGTCACATGATCGGGTCTTTCTCACAGGCTACAAGTGAAGACCGACACGTCGGGGACGCAACTGCGCATCCTTATCCAATTCCGAGGTGCATATTGAAGATATTGGAAGAACTGTCCATATTTACTTTTCATCAGCCAACAAGATGAGTAGCTCTAATGAACAGCCAAAGCACTAGTCTATGTCAATCTACTATCCCCCATAGTACAAGAGCTGACCCATTCTAGTCGGTGAGAGAAATAAATATTCCAAACATAGTCTGGGACAGTTGTGGGATACGACAGGTCCCAAATTAATACAGACATTAGCTTAGGCCCTTTAGTTTAAAATGTTAAACTATTAGGCTATTTATATATATTATAAAGAACAGCAATGTGCACACGGCAGTAGGCTATAAGCACAAATGTTCCATTAGCAGGAAAACCCCATTCTCAAAAGTGACCACAAATGTGATTATGCATGAAATACTTTTATTATAAAGATGCCTTTTGATGGTGAAAATGACCGTCCCCAAACTTCAAACTCAGCTCTACGTATGTATGCCAGTTAAACTCGGAGCGGATTAATGCGCTTAATTTCAATAAGTTATTTGGCCACTAGTTGTGATACAAACATTCTCAAAACATATAGGCCTATGGGCTAGGCTACATGAGGTGTGCGTCTATGATTTGAAAAAGTAGCAAAAAAGCATGAACCGTTTCTTGGCTTACTGCACACAAGCTGGGCATCAAGTGATATGCTAATATTGTCACCCACCAGACTATTCTTGATTTAATCTGGTCTTTACATATACTAAATAATATACAGTTGAAATCGGAAGTACACTTACAGTGAGGGAAAAAAGTATTTGATCCCCTGCTGATTTTGTACGTTTGCCCACTGACAAAGAAATGATCAGTCTATAATTTTAATGGTAGGTTTATTTGAACAGTGAGAGACAGAATAACAACAAAATTCAGAAAAACGCTTGTCAAAAATGTTATAAATTGATTTGCATTTTAATGAGGGAAATAAGTATTTGACCCCCTCTTAATCAGAAAGATTTCTGGCTCCCAGGTGTCTTTCATACAGGTAACTAGCTGAGATTAGGAGCACACTCTTAAAGGGAGTGCTCCTAATCTCAGCTTGTTACCTGTATAAAAGAAACCTGTCCACAGAAGCAATCAATCAATCAATCAGATTCCAAACTCTCCACCATGGCCAAGACCAAAGAGCTCTCCAAGGATGTCAGGGACAAGATTGTAGACCTACACAAGGCTGGAATGGGCTACAAGACCATCGCCAAGCAGCTTGGTGAGAAGGTGACAACAGTTGGTGCGATTATTCGCAAATGGAAGAAACACAAAAGAACTGTCAATCTTCCTCTTCCGCCTGGGGCTCCATGCAAGATCTCACCTCGTGGAGTTGCAATGATCATGAGAATGGTGAGGAATCAGCCCATAACTACACGGGAGGATCTTGTCAATGATCTCAAGGCAGCTGTGACCATAGTCACCAAGAAAACAATTGGTAACACACTACGCCGTGAAATCCTGCAGCGCCCGCAAGGTCCCCCTGCCCAAGAAAGCACATATACATGCCCGTCTGAAGTTTGCCAATGAACATCTGAATGATTCAGAGGACAACTGGGTGAAAGTGTTGTGGTCAGATGAGATCAAAATGGAGCTCTTTGGCATCAACTCAACATGTTTGGAGGAGGAGCAATGCTGCCTATGACCTTTATTTAACTAGGCAAGTCAGTTAAGAACAAATTCTTATTTTCAATGACGGCCTAGTGGGTTAACTGCCTGTTCAGGGGCAGAATGACAGATTTGTACCTTGTCAGCTTGGGGATTTGAACTTGCAACCTTTTGGTTACTAGTCCAACGCTCTAACCACTAGGCTACCCTGACACCCAAATATTGGGTGAGAACCTCCTTCCCTCAGCCAGGGCATTGAAAATGGGTATTCCAGCATGACAATGACCCAAAACACACGGCCAAGGCAACAAAGGAGTGACTCAAGAAGAAGCACATTAAGGTCCTGGAGTGGCCTAGCCAGTCTCCAGACCTTATTAATCCCATAGAAAATCTGTGGAGGGAGCTGAAGGTTCAAGTTGCCAAACGTCAGCCTCGAAACCTTAATGACTTGGAGAAGATCTGCAAAGAGGAGTGGGACAAAATCCCTCCTGAGATGTGTGCAAACCTGGTGGCCAACTACAAGAAACGTCTGACCTCTGTGATTGCCAACAAGGGTTTTGCCACCAAATCAATTTATAACATTTTTGACATGGTTTTTCTGGATTTTTTGTTGTTGTTACTCTTTCACTGTCTTTCACTGTTCAAATAAACCTACCATTAAAATTAGACTGATCATTTCTTTATCAGTGGGCAAACGTACAAAATCAGCAGGGGATCAAATACTGTTTTCCCTCACTGTCGGTTGGAGAATTTTCAACCACTCCACAAATGTCTTATTAACAAACTATAGTTTTGGAAAGTCGGTTAGGACATCTACTTTGTCCATGACAAGTCATTTTTCCAACAATTGTTTACAGACAGATTATTTCACTTATAATTCCCTGTATCACAATTCCAGTGGGTCAGAAGTTTACACACACTAAGTTGACTGTGCCTTTAAACAGCTTGGAAAATTCCAGAAAATGAGTCAATTGGAGGTGTACCTGTGGATGCATTTCAGAACAACAGCAAAGAATCTTGTGAAGATGCTGGAGGAAACAGGTAGAAAAGTATCTATATCCACAGTAAAACGAGTCCTATATCGACATAACCTGAAAAGCCGCTCAGCAAGGAAGAAGCCACTGCTTAAAAAACGCCGTAAAAAAGCCAGACTACAGTTTGCAACTGCACATGGGGGCAAAGATTGTAGTTTTTGGAGAAATGTCCTCTGGTCTGATGAAACAAAAATAGAACTGTTTGGCCATAATGACCATCTTTATGTTTGGAGGAAAAAGGGGGAGGCATGCAAGCCGAATAACAACATCTTAACCGTGAAGCACGGGGGTGACAGCATCATGTTATGGGGGTGCTTTGCTGCAGGAGGGACTGGTGCACTTCACAAAATAGATGGCATCATGAAGGTGGAAAATTATGTGGATATATTGAAGCAACATCTCAAGAAATCAGTCAGAAAGCTCAAGCTTGGTCGCAAATGGGTCTTCCAAATGGACAATGACACCAAGCACACTTCCAAAGGACAACAAAGTCAATATTTTGGAGTGGCCATCACAAAGCTCTGACCTCAATCCTATAGAAGATTTGTGGGCAGAACTGAAAAAGTGTGTGTGAGCAAGGAGGCCTACACACCTGACTCAGTTACATCAGCTCTGTCATGTGGAATGGGTCAAAATTCACCCAACTTATTGTGGGAAGCTTGTGGAAGGCTACCTGAAACGTTTGACCGAAATTAAACAATTTAAAGGCAATGCTATCATATACTAATTGAGTGTATGCAAACTTCTGACCCACTGGGAATGTGATGAAAGGAATAAAAGCTGAAATAAATAATTCTCTCTACTATTATTCTGACATTACACATTCTTAAAATAAAGTGGTGATCCTAACCTAATTTTTACGAGGATTAAATGTCAAGAATTGTGAAAAACGAATGGAAGACGCTTTTTCCGTGGTTCATTTTCATGCCAGCCAGGTAGACTAAACTCCTGTTTTAAAGATAAATAATGTGTTTAATATTAGGAAAGTTGAGAAATAAATATAGTAGGCTTAGCCTATAGAAAGCTGATGGGCTCCTCCTCTTCTTAGTAGAGGCCATCACTCAGTTTTCTCAAGCAATTCCATAGCCTATAGAAATGTTGCGCAACATGAGCTTTCATGAAGTCTTTGATTCGATTTTCAATTACACTTGCATTGATGTCAGAGTGACAATATAGTGCTGAGTACCAGGCAATTAGCACATTTGGTAGGCTTGGAGAAGCCTAATTAAAGTGACTAAACGATCACATGGAATTTGACTGCCTCCATGACTCATGACTGCCGGTGTGGCGGTAATACAGTTACTGTAACAGCCCTAGTGTGAACACTCCAAAGGAACTCCGGCCCCTCAAAAGAGCCCCTGAAGCGAAACGAACTGAGACCATCTCGAGAGGGGGTCTGAGTTCGGTATGCTTGAATTCTGTGGCCCGGTAACCTTTTGTAGGGCAATGTGAACACAAAGCTCCCTAGGTTCGCTTGTCATTATTCCCGCTCTACACACTAGACTACTGCAACACCGTTTCCCCTGTCATAACCTCTCACATTGGTGCAACAAAAGACAAAATTATGATGCGCAGGTTCACTTATAAAACGTGCTGGATATTAGCGATTGTCAAGGATGCACAGAAAATCCTAAATGTGTGGAGTTTTTAGTTTAGATTATTTGTTTGTATTAAGTGATCTATAGGGGTTTGAATAGTAGCGTGAGAAGATAACAGGGTTGGTGAGAATCACAACATACAGTAGAACCTCCATTCTAGCTCTTAAAGGGGCAGCAGCTTACATTGGGTGTTCAATTTTCAATTACAGCATTATTTAATCTGCAGTCATTCTTCTGCTATTTATTCTGTTTCCAATAATATTTACATGTTAATAGTATCTTCTGATTGCATTTAGTTAAAAGATGACACAATAATTGTAATCTTTTAGCTTCCAAAATGTAGGTAGGCATACAGTATATCTAGCTGTCCAATAACATATTCTGATGAAATGGCTTGTCCTGCACTTTATAAAAACCCACAGGGCATTGAGTGAAAGTTGGAAAAAGATCTGGGTTCCTTTCTAAACACAGCATTGTGAATGTGAAGAACACAGATCACACAATAGGTGAAGTGACCTGGAAAAAGAGTCGAGTCCTTATTCCAAGGCAAGAGCAGTGTGAAGACAACGACAACAGAGCTCTTTTGCTTCTTTTTTTTTTTTTACCCAATTCACTTTAGAGGACTGACATTGGTTATTTTAAAGAGGACTACATGTAAAAACACCCTTAAAATGTACTGACCATAAGCCTTGAGAGGGTTGAACAAGAAAGAGGGGTCAAATGACCTAAGCCGTCACACAAACACAGTAACACATTGAGAGGGTAGAGAGACAGAAACAGACATGCGGGGCAAATGACAATCTCTCTCTGTCACAAACACATTAACTCAGTGTACTGACCCTTCGGCCTCTGGGTCCAGGATGACAGCCAGCTCAGACAGCACCAGTCCAGCCAGGTAGTGCTGCTCTCTGAAGGGAACAGACAGCTCAAACATGTTGGCTATCTTCTGGTCCTGCGCATGGGTAGAGAAGCCTGAGCTCTGTAGAGATGGAAAGAGGTAGGGAGAGATGGAAAGAGGTAGGGAGAGATGGAAAGAGGTAGGGAGAGATGGAAAGAGGTAGGGAGAGATGGAAAGAGGTAGGGAGAGATGGAAAGAGGTAGGGAGAGATGGAAAGAGGTAGGGAGAGATAGAAAGAGGTAGGGAAAGATAGACGAGCAGGGGATGATTCAGGGACATTTTCCACACACCTCATACTCATCCAGATAGGATGTGTGTGTATCCGGTGAGTCTGTGTGTGTGTAGCGTGCATGTACTGTGCATATCTGACCTGCGAGGTTGCGGAGGACACGCTGGGAGATGGCGAGGCGGGGGGCGTGAGCAGGCTGCAGGGCAGGTTAAGGGTGACATAGTGCTCGTGGCTGCAGACGATCCTCAGTAAGTCCAGCCTCAGAGACTCCAGAGTGGGGTTCTGCAGCATGTACAGCTTAGTGGAGACCTGTGGACACATGGAATGGTCTCTAGAAAACTGCCCAAAACAGGGTTCGATGGAAAGTCCCTGTTGAGGCCGTTTACTCCCAAGTGATACCCAATAGTAATGAGCAGGACAGAGTACTGTTGTGGTTAAAGTAATGCACACAAAGTCCAAAATCTATCATAGTGGTTTCAACACAAGCCTTTCAAATTAAAGTCAATTCTGCAGGGATGTGGTCATTGAGGTGCTGTTATGTTGGGGTGCTAAAGCAGTTTGTTCCCTCTCCCAGTACCTGTTTCCAGTAGGTCTTTATGAGGGAGAAGACGAAGCCTCGGTCCATGACAGACAGCAGGTCATTCAGGAAGAAGGCCAGGCTAGTGTTAAGACGCTCCACCAGCTCCAGGTCCTGATTGAACAGAAACACAGGGTCAGAGGTCAGGTTTGAGTCTACAGAGCGCTACCCACTCTGGTATACATAGAACCCGATAAGGTTCATTCAGACCATTCACTGTATTGGAAGTATCTGTGTGGTTAATGGAATTAAAACATGCTGTGTTGATGTAGGCCACATCTTTATTGTCCCTGTGTGTCCCCGTGACAACGTACCTTCTGAAAGCGTGAGACAATGTCCCCAGCAATGGTGCTGACCAGGGCTGTGATGTCATCCATGAAGCGCTCGGGGAAACGGTTCTTCCTGGGCGACTCCAGCCGGTCGGTGAAGTACAGGTGATGGATGATGCTCTTCACCTGGGGGAGTGAGGTCATCAAGGTGAGACAGGGCCCAACACGTAGTGGTAGTCATGGGTCCTCACTATCTGCCCAAGTTGCAAAGTCGGAAGCCCTGCCCAGTCCTACAATCTCTTCTTAAAATCTGATTTTAAACCGAACTCCAATCACACTGCTAACCTTATGCCTTACCCTAAATTTAAATTAAAACCAATCATGTTTTGTTTTCATAAATGTTTCTGATAAAGCCAAATGTTTTACTTTGCAGCTTGGCCATGTAGTGGGAATCATAGTTATGGTGCCAGGATGAAAAGCACGACAGTGAACCCTTGTCACACTATCCTGCCAACCTGAACCATACGGTCTTTATCTGGATATGTACTTATCACATAGTCCTTTCCAACACGGCTCCAGCAACTATGGTGGACATGTAACCAGGCCACAGCGATACGGCTCGGCAGTGTGAAACTGTGTGTAGTGTTTTGTCTTACCATGAGCTCGAAGAAGAACCAGGCCTGTTGGAGAGCTCCCTCTCTGACGCTGCCACTGCTCACCACCCACTGTAGTGCCAGTTCCTCATGGAACAACTGTGACACAGAGACACACGGACCAGACAGTCAGACAGGCGTAGTACAGCACATCAGACCTGGTTCAACCTGGCCCGGATTTAGTTGGTCACTGCAATGGAACCAAAAACACCTTGACCCAGGCAGGTGGTCCTTCTTACAACTGAGCACCGAGAGACATTCTACTGCATCACAATCTAGGATTATATAAACACTGTACTATGTGCCGAAATACACAATCATTCTCAATACAGGGGTTCCCTAAACTTTCTCCCTTAATTTATTTAACCTTTAATTAACTATGATGATATCTATAATATTAGTACTATAGAATGACTACAATTATAGAGTCAATAGAGTGTTTAAATTAAATCTTGCAGACAGCTTTTGAGCGTAAGACGGTTAGGGAACCCCTGATCTTATTGTACATATGCCATATTTACTCAACAATCCACTTGGTGTGTCTGGTGGTAACACTGAAAATGGAGGCTTCATTCAAATACAAACATCAAGTGAGTGCCATTTACCTGAACAGGGATAACAGTGCTACAGTTAGTGCCTGGTACGCCACACACACCTCCTGTGCAATACTGTCAACATCACACTTCAAATCACAGCCAAGAGGCGGGACATCTACACTACATCCAACAACCACCAAATACACAATCCAATCAAGAGGCACACATCCACAGACATACACATAAACAGGCGAATAAGGTGAGGGGGCTCCGTATGGCTCTTCCCCCGTGTAGACAGTGGCTGGTACCTTTTTGGTGGGTAACCGTCCTGTTAAAGTTTGCAAGAAACTGGTGCTCTCAGTGTGCGAAGACATGCGGTTGCCACAGCGCTCCATGGCCTATGGGTGGGATGGATGGGATGTGACAACAACAACAGGTTATTGAGGGGCTACGGTTATAGCTGTAGCACCTAGCAGAATTACACACACAGTTAACAAACATAAACACAAACAACAATCACACAAATACACAAAACAGCCCTCATCATATAACCTTAACTACAGTTCCACAGTTACAGAATGCCTGAGTTCCCTCATATTTATCCTTCTTCTTACACACATAATCTGATATATCTTTTACACAGAAACGCCCCTTATGCCTCTAGATATGCAGTTTGTAGACAGTATCAACCTGTGGAAAAAATACCTCTGCGAACAACTTACCTCAGTTAAATAAATGAATTTGACTGAATCTTTGGCCATGACTAGAGCCACAAACTAGCCTTTATGACAACCAATGAGGACAGCCATCGTCACAACACAACACCAAGACAGGAAAAGAAGATGACAAAGTTCTCAAGGGGGCAAACACATTAAACCAACACATAATACAGCCACATACCCCCAGCAGACCCCCCACATACACACTTAGGGCTGGGCGATATGGCCTAAAAAGCATCTAGATTTGTTCTCATTTATGGCCAATTCACAACATCTAGATTTTGTCATTGTTTTCTCTAAATGAGCTTTGATGCACAATTAAAAAGGTCAAATACACTGACAGTCAGCATTAATCTAATGAATTCAGGACTTCTGAAATTATACATAGGCTAAATGTACACCTTCCACAACCATAAGACCCACTAATAATTTAATCTAAATAGTTTAACCTGCTTTGTTGCAATAATCACTGATCTGGGTTTCAAGTCTTCAAGTCAAGTCTAGTCTTTTGTTACAATGTAACCAGAAACATGCACATTCACTAATAACTTATAGCAGGCATTATAGCAAATTAACACAGGTCTCATAAACAAATCTCTCAAGCACAAGCCCACGTGTAAGTGACTAGCCAGCTAATTGTTATATTTCAGGTTCAGCCAACATGGATCTCTTTACTAACAAGGTAAAAAAGTTGACCTTTGTCTGTCTCCAAGTGTTTGAAAAGCACGCTAGCTGAACACTTTGTTCAGATGTTGAAATCAAGTGGCCTACGTTATTTCTCAGAATGAGAACGAGTTGCCAATTCCTTATGTAATTATGTTTTATGCTTATTGCACATTTATAAAACACAGACTTGACAGCTATTATAACAGTCTTTGGCTAAAATGCTGCTAGCGGTACAACAAACTGAGCATACATTTTCCAGAATCTATTTTTATTTATACTCCCATTTCAGTAGTGTCTGCTCTGCGCACAATTTGAGTCGTTGAGACATAAAAAGGGTTAACTTCTCTATTACAGTAAATGAATGTCTCAATGTTCATATGACCGATTCGGTTGGACCAAACATCAAATCCGAATAGCGAGTTGAAACCACTTGACAGAGAGGAAGTGATCTCATCTCTGTTGTTGTAAGTGGCAGGGGCTTGGTGTGTGTGTGTGTGTATACATTGAAAGGTGCACACACCCTACAGTCATTGCACACAGCACAGAAGGAGCGAAGGAGACAAGACCAAAAAGACAACATGAGACAGACAACCACACACACACACTCCCAAACCCACCCAACACACCACCACATGCAGCAGTATCCCACATCATGGCGAACCCACGTGGTGAATGAGATTAATAGCAGCAGGAGGTCATGCATGGGTTCAAATGATCATGGTTAAGAAGAGGAAACAGGACAGGGAATGAGAGGGTGAAGTCAGCAAATGAAAACTGGGAAATTAAGTTAGTGGTGCTAGCCTCTGAACCGCCAATTAAATAAAAAATACAAAAAAGGCAAGTATGAGAAAAGAAAAATAGTTTTAAATTGAGACGTGTAGAGGTGAGTCTTGGCTAGAGGTTCACTGCAACACCTCTCCTGCACTGGGGGTGTTACAGGGTGAAGAGAAATGAGGGGCGGCCCTGTGCACTTGTTTGACATGACTTCAAGTGGTTACTGACAACTCTACAACTTCAGAGTGGGCATAGATTTCTCTTCTCCAACCAACTGGACAGAGGTAAAAACTAGAAAGGTGACAAGTGAGAGAACTAAAGATGGCGGTTAAGGGTTCATGGAGGAAGCTGTGACTTCCTAAGTCTGGTGGTGCATGTAGGTGAGTGGTGGTTAAGAAAGGTAGGGAGCGAGGGGTGGTGCATGTAGGTGAATAGTGGTTAAGAAAGGTAGGGAGCGAGGGGTGGTGCATGTAGGTGAGTGGTGGTTAAGAAAGGTAGGGAGCGAGGGGTGGTGCATGTAGGTGAATAGTGGTTAAGAAAGGTAGGGAGCGAGGGGTGGTGGAGGTTGGGGTTAACGAGGGTAGGGAGTGAGGGGGGGGTTTATGTTGGGGGTTAAGAAGGGTAGGTGGAGGTTGGGGTTAACGAGGGTAGGGAGTGAGGGGTGGTGGAGGTTTAGAAGGGTAGGGGGTGAGGGGTGGTGGAGGTTGGGTTTAAGAAGGGTAGGGGTGAGGGGTGGTGGGGGTTGGGGTTAAGAAGGGTAGGGGATGAGGGGTGGTGGAGGTTGATGTTAAACAGGGTAGGGTGTGAGAGGTAGTGGAGGTTGGCGTTAAAGAGGGTAGGGTGTGAGGGGTGGTGGAGGTTGGCGTTAAGAAGGGTAGGAGTGAGGGGTGGTGGAGGTTGGGGTTAAGAAGGGTAGGGGGTGAGGGGTGGTGGAGGTTGGTGTTAAAGAGGGTAGGTTCTGTTGTTGTTGAAGCACCTGCATGGTGTCAGTATCAGAGACAGGGCTGGATCCCCAGGGGGTGCTCTTACACCCCATGGTGTGCACCCAGGAGTTGGAGCGGTCTAGACCCTGAGAGGTCAGGGAGTCGCAGGTCAAAGGGCACAGGGCAGGCAGGAGCAAGGGAACAACGAGCGAGAGGACGGAGCAGCACAGGGGAGGAGAGAACAGCATAGAGGTTTAAAGGTTAAGAGGGTTGAACCGTAAGCAGCAATGAGGAATAATATAGTTAGCTTGTTAAAGATCCCTAATCATTTCATTTACAACTCCCTGGTTCACAAAAACAGCAATGCATGAACAGATTAGATAGCATATCCCATCATGACAATCTGCACCCCTCCCTTTGTTCAAAGAAAAGAGAGGGCTGGTTTAGTATCATCATTCATCAGACAGGGAAAACCATAGAAATATAATTAAAGTAATGACTAGAGCATGTATCCCCATTCAAGTCTATGTGCCATGATGGGTGGCAATTTTATTTCTATGGGCCAGCATCCATCCCAAGCATCACATTAGACCAGACCATTCAGAAAGACAGGAGTGTCCATCACTCACTCATCTGTCAAGTACTTTTGGGGTAGCGAATCAACAAGTCATTTGATCGGGGGTAGCGAATCAACAAGTCATTTGATCGGGGGTACCGAATCAACAAGTCATTTGATCGGGGTAACGAATCAACAAGTCATTTGATCAGGGGTAGCGAATCAACAAGTCATTTGATCGGGGTACCGAATCAACAAGTCATTTGATCGGGGTACCGAATCAACAAGTCATTTGATCGGGGTAGCGAATCAACAAGTCATTTGATCGGGGTAGCGAATCAACAAGTCATTTGATCGGGGTAGCGAATCAACAAGTCATTTGATCGGGGTTAGCGAATCAACAAGTCATTTGATCGGGGTACCGAATCAACAAGTAATTTGATCGGGGTACCGAATCAACAAGTCAGTTGATCGGGGTAGTGAATCAACAAGTCATTTGATCGGGGTTAGCGAATCAACAAGTCATTTGATCGGGGTACCGAATCAACAAGTCATTTGATCGGGGTAGCGAATCAACAAGTCATTTGATCGGGGTAGCGAATCAACAAGTCATTTGATCGGGGGTAGCGAATCAACAAGTCATTTGATCGGGGTAGCGAATCAACAAGTCATTTGATCGGGGTAGCGAATCAACAAGTCATTTGATCAGGGAACCGAATCAACAAGTCATTTGATCGGGGGTACCGAATCAACAAGTCATTTGATCAGGGAACCGAATCAACAAGTCATTTGATCGGGGTACCGAATCAACAAGTCATTTGATCAGGGAACCGAATCAACAAGTCATTTGATCGGGGTACTGAATCAACAAGTCATTTGATCGGGGTACTGAATCAACAAGTCATTTGATCGGGGTAGCGAATCAACAAGTAATTTGATCGGGGTAGCGAATCAACAAGTCATTTGATCGGGGAACCGAATCAACAAGTCAAAGAAGTCCTTGTTTGTAACTCATTTACAAAGTTAAATCTGCAATACACTTGGCTACATGGGGCTCCAGACTAACGTTTTCCCCTGGTGTTACTGCTGCCATTAACTTTTTCAGTTGTTGACACTAGCCCATGATTTGGTCGCACCCAAAAATATTTTTCAGCAGCATCACGCAATAGGAAAAAAAAGGAGTAGTCATCAAAGAATGTCTTTCACAGTGTTTTATGTAGTCAGACTACTGAGATGATATTCAATAAATACATTTTCATCTAACATGAATCATGCATTCCTGCTTGGACAAGATTTTTTGATATGCAACCTAATCCAGTGATTGCCATGATTTTTGGGTTGAGAATAACCTTTTATGTTATATTTTACTGTCAAAATAGGGCTCCATGAATTTACCTTCATCTTTATGTGCACTAATATTACATACAGGTTTACTTCAATTTGTGCTATTTCACCATCTGAGAAAGTGGAAACTCAAAAAACATTATCTAAATCGCTAACTCTAAATATACCGCTGGTAGCCATTAATTAATCGAACATTAAATTGAAAGTCCTAAAAAAAATGACAAAGGTTGCATCGGTAGTAACCCTTGGTATAATAGCGCACTTGCGATGGCTGATGCGCATTTTGCGAACTCCGTATTTCAAAGCCATATCAGATACCTCGATTGCAAAGCATTGTGCTTTGAGCTCAATATTGAGAGCTGAGAAAACAAAATTATACCTACAGAAAGCTGAGACCCTCCTCTCTTGAACAGTAGTTGCTTCTAAAGTTGTGTTTTTTTATACAATTGCATTTGGAAATGTTACCCAATCAGAACGCATTTTTCGGGGTGCACGAAGGGTAGAGAGAGTGTGAGGGACTCGCTCATTTGGTCTATAGCAGCCGGCCCAAGCAAAACAGGCTCGGCGGTTTCATTACAGGAATCATGAGGATAACGCACTTTCCTGTTTGATCAAATCATGGTTTTATCAGCACAAAAATGGTGAATTGAGGTGACCAGGTAGAATTGTGCAGATTGCACCAGTGCAATCAATTAAACATTTTACTCCACAGCCAAGACAAAGGGTTGTAAAATGCGACTAAATGGTCTGGAGCCCTGCTACCCCTAAATATTGCTCTCCATATAGTATCATTCAGAATAGATTATTCTCTCATTGAAAGTAGAGGTCTAAACCACAGATGCGGAGGACTGACTGTACCCCAAAAGTACTGACAAACAGAACATAATGTATGCCAGAGGTCTGGTCTGTGGGGTGTCTCTTACCTTACTGCCGATGATGGAGCGGACCTCGTCGTCAGGGGACGTGGGTGTTCCGGAGATGTCCGGGTTACTGTTGCTAAGGCTACGGGAGCGGTTGAGGTTTAGGCTAGCTGGTCGCTGGGCTGACCTGGCCATGGTGGCATAGTGGACTGAACCACCCAGACCTCCAGGACCTGAGACAAAAACACACATGGAACAAAACAATGGAAGTCAGGAACGGAGGGTGAGGACACTTGCTGCTCCTGATAAACGCTATTTTCCTAAAGTCGCCTGACGTAGCCAATGGTCTTTATGACCTGGATGTAATGAATTTAACAGAAGTAAAACAGATCGAACGTAAACAAGAACAGACAGTGTACCTGGTGAGGGGAAGTTGGGGTCCATGTTGGGCAGTCTGAAGACGTAGTATATATAAGAGGAGAGCAGACTGTTTCTGCCGTGCATGTCCTGACTGGTGTCTAGGTACTTGTGGAGCCGATTCACTATGGATGCCATCACCTCGAACGAGGCCTGGCCCAGATTCACTATAGACACACAAAGACAGACAGGAACACACATACTTAGGACTAGACGGTACAGTACATCGTAGTAAGAGACAGTACAGTCAGTGGCAGCAATCCCTTGCTGTTTAGTAGTTTAGAATACGTAGTGGTAGGGTTACAAACACAGTTGAGGGGGTTACATTTCTTTCCTTTTAATGCTATTTTTTGGAATTAAATGGAGGGTTATATTATAGTTCACACAAGGCCTAAGTTGTACAGCTAGGCTTAGGTTACACTAGGCTTAGGTTACACTAGGCTTAGGTTAAAGGGGATAGTAAACCTATCTGTCCTGCGATGACGGGCGGCCGCACCACCAGCACCACCAGCTTGTCCAATAGGAGGTGGAGGAATCGGACAATGGGCTCCAGCTGGGAGGAGTTTAGTGCTGCGATGCTGGACTTTAGCTCCGCCTCCAGGTTATTCTCCATGATGCGCACGTCTCCAATCCGCACAGGGAACATGTGCTCGTCCAGGGCATGCACCAACGCAAAGAACTTATCCAGGTACTGGTCCTGGTGGAAGGAGGTAGGAGAGAGAAGGAGGGAGGGAGAGAAGGAGGGAGGGAGGGAGGGAGAGAGGGAGAGAGGGAGAGAGGGAGAGAGGGAGAGAGGGAGAGAGGGAGAGAGGGAGAGAGGGAGGAAAAGGGAGGGAGGAAAAGGAAGGGAGGAATGAAAGGACACAAAGAAAGCCAAGCTTCAATAGAAGGGAAATAAATGTGAGCTCCCACTACACAATGAAAGTGCTATAACTGTGTGCTCTGTGGTCCCAGCCCACGTATAGAGACTACAGTAGAGTTGAGCCCAGCTCAGTCTCATCCACATAGACCAAGTGATTTATGATCACATTAGCACCAGGCTAAGCTGCTGGGAAAACACTCACCCTCTTCAACCCCCCCCCCTCCCTCCTTGGACAGCAAACAGGACAGAGAGATGGAGGGGGCTCTACTAAATAACACAAGTGAAGTTCAACCACTAATGAACTGAGGGACACATTACTCCTCCCACTCTGGGCTAGTCTGTCTGTCTGTGATGGTCTGATATCTAACACAGATACAGCGCACCGGTACGTTTTTCACTCATGTTGGTAGGCTGCTCTGGAAATTTCACTGCAGTGACAGGGGATATTCTGCCATAGGCTCTCCAACCCTGTTCCTGCAGCTACCCAGTGCTTCATTTGGGAAACCAAATGAAACGTCAACAGTAACATGTTTTCACAACAAAGCATACTTCATGAATCTGTTGACAGCCCCTCTGCACGCTGGAGAATGGAATGAAGGAGGGGAGGAGAAAGACATTCACGGCGGTGAGATCTTCTGTAGCTTAAAAAGGTAATGTATCTTTACATTAATTAAGATTTTAAAATGTATATAACTCCTTTTACTAGGCTATTCAAAATCCAATACAAATTCACTATAATTGTACGCTAAATCTGAATTGTTCAAATGAGTGGATTCGGCTTTTTCAGCCACACCCGTTGCGGACAGCTGTATACATTTACGCATACAGCGAATCAATCTCCATAGAAAAACACTGGCAGTAGAATTGTCCGTACTGAAGAGCTCAGTGACTTTCAGCGCAGCACCGTCACAGGATGTCACCTTTCCAACAAGTCAGTTCAAATTTCTGCCCTGCTAGAGCTGCCCAGGTCAACTGTAAGTGCTGTTATTGTGATGTGGAAACGTCTAGGAGCAACAACGGCTCAGTCGCGAAGTGGTAGGTCACACAAGCACACAGAACAGGACCACCGAGTGCTGAAACACGTAGCACGTAAAAATCTGTCCTCGGTTGCAACACTCACTAGCGAGTTCCAAACTGCCTCTGGAAGCAACGTCAGCACAATAACTGTTCATCGGGAGCTTCATGAAATGGGTTTCCATGGCCGAGCAGCCGCACACAATCCTAAGATCACCATGCTCAACGCCAAGCGTCGGCTGGAGTGGTGTAAAGCTCGCCACCATTGTACTCTAGAGCAGAGTAAACGCATTCTCTGGAGTGACGAATCACGCTTCACCATCTGGCAGCCCGATGGACAAATCTGGGTTTGGCAGATGCCAGGAGGACGATACCTGCCCGAATGCATAGTGCCAACTGTAAAGTTTGGTGGAGGAGGAATTGTTTTTCATGGTTCAGGCCCCTTAGTTCCAGTGAAGGGAAATCTTAACACTACAATGACATTCCAGACAATTCTGTGCTTCCAACTTTGTAACAATAGTTACTTTCCTGTTTCAGCATGACAATGCCCCATGCACAAAGTGAGGTCCATACAGAAATGGTTTGTCGAGATCGGTGTGGAAGAACTTGACTGGCCTGCACAAAGCCCTGACCTCAACCTCACCTAACACCTTTGGGATGAATTGGAATGCCGACTGCCAGCCAGACCTAATCAGCCTACATCAGTACCCGACCTGACTAAGCTTGTGACTGAACGGAAGCAAATTTCTGCAGCAATATTCCAACATCTAGTGGAAAGCCTTCCTAGAAGAGTGGAGACTTATAGCAGCAAAGGGGGGACCCATGATGCCCATGATTTTGGAATGAGATGTTCGATGAGCAGGTGTCCATATACTTTTGGCCATGTAGTGTATATAGGCCTATGCATAAACTCTAATATGCATATGGGTGATTTCAATTCATCCTCAGCTTAGAAAGAGCTTGGCTTTGAAACAACATCCACAATGACCATGTTTTCTACTCAGTTTCAACCTTTTCTTCAAATTGATCAGGAGGAAGGGAGTAAAAGGTATTAAAACCAGGATACTGTTTCAATGATGTCTGATGTTGTTAGAGTGTTGAGGGACAATATAGCCCTGAGTACCAGGCCATTAGCAAACTGATGAACGTTAGCGAGTTGGGTACTACTAACATGCCCCGAATGCATAAGACGACATTACCGTCACATAGAATTTTACTGCAGTCATGACTGCCGGTGTGGTGTTGATACAGTCACCATAGCAGCCCTAGTTGTCATCATACCACTTTTGACTTCGACACTGATAACAGGTTTAGTACCACCATACTCACCATACATCACCATATTAATAGAATGGTAAATCTATTGATAAACTGGGTAAATCAAGATGTAGTCTAGGTCTATTCACAATATTTTGTTACTCCCTGCCTACAGACAGAAACTAAAACAAGAAACTCCCGCGCTCAGGTCTGTTCAACGCTGGTCCGACCAATCTGATTCCACGCTTCAAGACTGTTTCGATCACGCGGACTGGGATATGTTCCGCATTGCGTTAAACAACATTGACGAATACGCTGATTCGGTAAGCGAGTTCATTAGACAGTGCATTGACGATGTCGTTTCCATAGCAACGATTAAAACATTCCCAAACCAGAAACCGTGGATTGATGGCAGCATTTGTGTGAAACTGAAAGCGCGAACCACTGCTTTTAACCAGGGAAAGGTGACCGGAAACATGACCGAATACAAACAGTGTAGCTATTCCCTCCGAAAGGCAATCAAACAAGCTAAGCATCAGTATAGAGACAAAGTAGAGTCACAATTCAACGGCTCAGACACAAGTATGTGGCAGGGTCTACAGTCAATCACGGATTACAAAAAGAAAACCAGCCCCGTCACGGACCAGGATGTCTTGCTCCCCGGCAGACTAATTAACTTTTTTTCCCGCTTTGAGGACAATACAGTGCCACTGACACGGCCCACAACCAAAACCTGCAGACTCTCCTTCACTGCAGCCTACGTGAGGAAAACATTTAAACGTGTTAACCCTCGCAAGGCTGCAGGGCCAGACGGCATCCCCAGCTGGCTGGTGTGTTTACGGACATATTCAATCAATCCTTATCCCAGTCTGCTGTTCCCACATGCTTCAAGAGGGCCACCATTGTCCCTGTTCCCAAGAAAGCTAAGGTAACTGACTATCGCCCCGCCCCGTAGCACTCACTTCAGTCATCATGAAGTGCTTTGAGAGACTAGTCAAGGACCATATCACCTCCACCCTACCTGACACCCTAGACCCACTCCAATTTGCTTACCGACCAAATAGGTCCACAGACGATGCAATCACAACCACACTGCCCTAACCCATCTGAACAAGAGGAATATCTATGTGAGAATGCTGTTCATCGCCTACTGCTCAGCATTTAACACCCTAGTACCCTCCAAACTCGTCATCAAGCTCGAGACCCTGGGTCTCGACCCCGCCCTGTGCAACTGGGTACTGGACTTCCTGACGGGCCGCCCCCAGGTGGTGAGGGTAGGTAACAACATCTCCACCCCACTGATCCTCAACACTGGTGCCCCACAAGGGTGCGTTCTGAGCCCTCTCCTGTACTCCCTGTTCACCCATGACTGCGTGGCCATGCACGCCTCCAACTCAATCATCAAGTTTGCAGATGACACTACAGTGGTATGCTTGATTACCAACAACGACGAGACGGCCCTCGGAGTGTGGTGTCAGGAAAACAACCTCTTACTCAATGTCAACAAAGGAGATGATTGTGGACTTCAGGAAACAGCAGAGGGAGCACCCCGCTATCCACATCGATGGGACAGTAGTGGAGAGGGTAATACGTTAAGTTCCTCGGCGTACACATCACGGACAAACTGAATTGGCCCACACACACAGACAGCGTTGTGAAGAAGGCGCAGCAGCGCCTCTTCAACCTCAGGAGGCTGAAGAAATTTGGCTTGTCACCAAAAACACTCACAAACTTCTACAGATGCACAATCGAGAGCATCCTGGCGGGCTGTATCACCGCCTGGTAGGGCAACTGCCACAACTGTAAACCGTAAGGCTCTCCAGAGGGTAGTGAGGTCTGCACAATGCATCACCGGAGGCAACCTACCTGCCCTCCAGGACACCTAGACCACCCAATGTCACAGGAAGGCCATAAAGATCATCAAGGACAACAACCACCCGAGCCACTGCCTGTTCACCCCGCTATCATCCAGAAGGCGAGGTCAGTACAGGTGCATCAAAGCAGGGACCGAGAGACTGAAAAACAGCTTCTATCTCAAGGCCATCAGACTGTTAAACAGCCACCACTAACACTGAGTGGCTGCTGCCAACACACTGACACTGACTCAACTCCAGCCACTTTAATAATGGGAATTGATGGAAATTTATGTAAAATATATCACTAGCCACTTTAAACAATGCTACTTAATATAATGTTTACATACCCTACATTACTCACCTCATATGTATATACTGTACTCTATATCATCTACTGCATCTTTATGTAATACATGTATCACTAGCCACTTTAAACTATGCCACTTTGTTTACATACCCTACATTACTCATCTCATATGTATATACTGTACTCTATACCATCTACTGCATCTTGCCTATGCCGTTCTGTACCATCACTCATACACATATCTTTATGTACATATTCTTCATCCCTTTACACTTGTGTGTATAAGGTAGTAGTTTTGGAATTGTTAGGTTACTCATTGTTTATTACTGCATTGTCGCAACTAGAAGCACAAGCATTTCGCTACACTCGCATTAACATCTGCTATGTGACAAATACATTTTATTTTATTTATTTATTTGACCTTTATTTAACTAGTTAAGTCAGTTAAGAACAAATTCTTATTTACAATGACTGCCTAGGAACAGTGGGTTAACTGCCTTGTTCAGCGGCAGAACAGCATATTTTTACGTTGTCATCTCGGGGACTTGATCTTGCAACCTTTCAGTTACTAGTCCAACGCTCTAACCACCAGGCTACCTGCCTCTAACCACCAGGCTACTTGCCTCTAACCACCAGGCTACCTGCCTCTAACCACCAGGCTACCTGCCTCTAACAACCAGGCTACCTGCCTCTAACCACCAGGCTACCTGCCTCTAACCACCAGGCTACCTGCCTCTAACCACCAGGCTACCTGCCTCTAACCACCAGGCTACCTGCCTCTAACCACCAGGCTAACCACCTGCCGCCCCAAATACATGTAAGTGCATATTCATTCAATAGGCCTGTTTTCATGCAATGAGCTTGTTTTGGCTGATTTCATGGTGCTACAGATGAAAAACTATGTTTCCCTTCCATTTGGGACTCATTTTATTGCACTGGTCAATAACATTTGAATAGAAGAACACTCTTCTTTTATAAAAGTGTGCACCGTCTCTTTAAGCCCCATGATGTCATTCTCACACACAGTCAGCTTGAGGCTTGAGCAAATAAGGTCTTGACTGGGAGAGACGTGAGGTGGGGGAAGATGAAGTGAATGTAAAGTATTTGATGACAATTAACTTTGAAATCAGTTATATTTTTGCGTTATGGTTCGTATATCATCACAAACAAGGTACTAGGGAAGGAAACTAATGTTAGTTTCAGCTGTATAGTTTGTTTTGCTTACAGTAATGAACGGATTCAACATTTCCACATGACGTGTTGCATTATTCAAGTGTGTTAACTAACATGATACAGTCCAGACTCCCAGTGGTTCCTCAGGACAGACTAGAGTCAGTATGAGAGAGGAGCTAACATGATACAGTCCAGACTCCCAGTGGTTCCTCAGGACAGACTAGAGTCAGTATGAGAGAGGAGCTAACATGATACAGTCCAGACTCCCAGTGGTTCCTCAGGACAGACTAGTGTCAGTATGAGAGAGGAGCTAACATGATACAGTCCAGACTCCCAGTGGTTCCTCAGGACAGACTAGAGTCAGTATGAGAGAGGAGCTAACATGATACAGTCCAGACTCCCAGTGGTTCCTCAGGACAGACTAGAGTCAGTATGAGAGAGGAGCTAACATGACACAGTCCAGACTCCCAGTGGTTCCTCAGGACAGACTAGAGTCAGTATGAGAGAGGAGCTAACATGATACAGTCCAGACTCCCAGTGGTTCCTCAGGACAGACTAGTGTCAGTATGAGAGAGGAGCTAACATGACACAGTCCAGACTCCCAGTGGTTCCTCAGGACAGACTAGAGTCAGTATGAGAGAGGAGCTAACATGACACAGTCCAGACTCCCAGTGGTTCCTCAGGACAGACTAGAGCTAGCCATGAGTACATGGAGCAGTCACTGAGCAGGGACATCAGCTATGCTGATAGAGTTGATCCTCTCTCAAATCAGTAAAGGACGTGAGACATTTGACAGAAGTCCCAAAAGTACCAACAATTCTAGGACCACACCGGGTTTTCATATTCTAGTATCGAACAAATACAAATGTTTCGGTATGCCATGAAAAGTACGGTTGTGATGGGCTATACCTGCGTGTGGACGGTGGAAACAGATGTCACTTCAACGTTGAACACCCCTCTGTGGTTATCCACCCATTTCATCCCAGGTAGAGGAACGTCAGGGGAGAGAACAGAGTAGGACTGGGGAGGTTTCTCTAGAGACACCGGCAGACAGAAGCTTCCTGTACGCAGGCGTCCATTCTGAAGCATGGGGATCCACTGAGGAAGGAGAAAAACATAATTAGGGCCTGAAAAACAAAGGCATGTTAATGTTTATACATGTGTGCTTGTATGAGGTGCGTGTGCATGTTACGTTTGCTTGCACACACACACCTGTGTGTCATGCACGTGCACATGCAGATATAATTGTGCATAGTGTGCGCACGTGTGTGTCATGCACGTGCAGATATTGTGCATAGTGTGCGCACGTGTGTGTGTACATGCATGTGCATTTCCACGCGTGTCCACAGTGGTTACCGTGTATCCCACAGGGGTTTCCAGGGGGGTGTTCTGTTTCTGCTGGCAGCTGACATGGTAGAAGGTGAACAGGACATGGTGGTGGTCAGTCAGAGAGGCCGGCAGCTTGATCTTCACCTCATCATGGAAGTCCGGGGACCTGCATAGGAAACACAACAGGCATAACAGAGCCAGAGTTGAATGGTTGGTTTTAGGAATCAACAGCTGTTAAAGTGTCAGGGCTGCACAGTAATAAACATCTACAGAAGTATTGAGAACAGGCTCTAAATGACACGGTCGGCTAGGGCCGTACAGCAATGAGAACAGGCTCTAAATGACACGGTCGGCTAGGGCCGTACAGGAATGAGAACAGGCTCTAAATGGCACGGTCGGCTAGGGCCGTACAGGAATGAGAACAGGCTCTAAATGGCACGGTCGGCTAGGGCCGTACAGGAATGAGAACAGGCTCTAAATGACATAGTTAGTAAGGGCCGTACAGGAATGAGAACAGGCTCTAAATGACACGGTCGGCTAGGGCCGTACAGGAATGAGAACAGGCTCTAAATGATATGGTTAGTTAGGGCCGTACAGGAATGAGAACAGGCTCTAAATGACATAGTTAGTAAGGGCCGTACAGGAATGAGAACAGGCTCTAAATGACATAGTTAGTTAGGGCCGTACAGGAATGAGAACAGGCTCTAAATGACATAGTTAGTTAGGGCCGTACAGGAATGAGAACAGGCTCTAAATGACATAGTTAGTTAGGGCCGTACAGGAATGAGAACAGGCTCTAAATGACATAGTTAGTTAGGGCCGTACAGGAATGAGAACAGGCTCTAAATGACATAGTTAGTTAGGGCCGTACAGGAATGAGAACAGGCTCTAAATGACATAGTTAGTTAGGGCCGTACAGGAATGAGAACAGGCTCTAAATGACACGGTTATTTAGGACAGAGGTTTATAGGAATAAACATCCTAATAGTCCAAAGAAAGAAGCAGCAAGCCTTTTCTCACGGAGAAGACAAAATAGTTTGTTTGTTTGTGGATGAAGGGTATGAACCTCCTTCAGAATGAAGGAGCAGGACTGGAGCAGCAGTAACCTTGTCCCCAATGGGAAAGATAACAGTATTGGCTGGCCGCTGGGATTGTAGCTAAACATCCAAAGAGCAAAAGGTGGCTCCTTACCAAATATGTGATGCTTAACAAAGCCTCAGACCATAGGAGACATGAACAGCGTGTGATAGAGCAGCTAAGACATCAGCTCACTCTATACCAGTTCATCTGCTTGTAAGAAAGGCCCTAAGCAGACTTCATACACAATAAAAGCTGAGTCTAAGAGCCTCACCTGGTATGATACACCACGGCAGTGTATGCCTCTCTGGTGTAGTCTCCACAGCTGGACTTGCCAAAAATCACCTGCGGGAGAGAGTGAAGAAACAGATGGAGTACAGGGAACAGGGTTTGTATTAGAGGGGATCAGAGGAAACACGAGAGAGAGAGACAGAGAGAGAGAGTGAAGAAACAGATGGAGTACAGTGAACAGGGTTTGCATTAGAGGGGATCAGAGGAAATGAGGCAGCTTGCAGTGGATAGTAGACAGACTTCTGTTTGTCTACAGGTGTTAAAACAATTTGTACAATACTTTAGTAACAGAACTCAAATACTTGAACACCATTCATTATGCTTAACAATCCATTTCCAAGAATTCAGTCTAGGATTGTGCAGCAGTACCTGGTAAGTACTAAAATACCCTAATAACTTAAGAAGCAGCATTCTCTGAAAACTGTGTCAGCACTCACAGAGAGCCTACATGTGTACAATACATCACTGCATACCTGCATAGCGTTGTTGGGGTCCTCCCCGTTCATAAACTGTACTTTCACTGTGATGTTCCGGGCGGAGCCTTGACGGTTGGCGAAGTTCAGGCTGTGTGGGTTCACATACAGTAGGTTTCTGGAACACACACACACACACACACACTTTGAAACCAAACAGAAAAACATGAGCTCAACCGACATAGCAGCAACTTTGACAGGTCATTGAGTGAATTTCACAACCTTTTCCCCTCAGGACATTACATACATACCTCATATAACGTAAGGCGGGGGGGGGATGCTATGGTAAGCTGTACATGTTCAATAAAGTCACTGTTCAAAATCAGAGGTATAGTGTTCATCACTAACTTGGTGTCACGAACCGGCTCAAAGCCCGTAACAAAGGGAGACAACGTGGAGATAAGGAGTAACAAAATATATATTTATTAACTAAAGCAACTAAGGAAAATATACAATGGTGTGTGTAATCAGTAGTGTAAGTGAGTGTTTTGCATGCATGAATGTGATAATGCAGGGTGTTGAAAGGTGCCAAAGCAAACAAACAAAAAGCCACCAAGAACCACAACACAATCTACAAAGGTGTCTGCATGGAGAGAGTCTCTGACATGAATGTGGAAGAGGTCTATTTATCCTGGGAGACACTGGGCCCAGGTGTTTCCCATGAAGCTGACGACCCTCCCAACTCCGCCAACCGGCATCCTAATAAGGAAACAAGAACAAAGACAGAATACGGCAGACAGTGGGAGGGTCGTCACATTCCCCCCCATAAAACCGGGGACCAACAAGGACCCCGGAACAACATACCAGCCCCTGCAGTCCCAAATTGACACAGCCTCCTGCAGTCCCAAATTGACACAGCCTCCTGCAGTCCCAAATTGACTCAGCCTCCTGCGTCCCAAATTGACACAGCCTCCTGCAGCCTCCTGCAGTCCCAAATTGACACAGCCTCCTGCGTCCCAAATTGATGAGGGGTTGTGTGTTCACACCTCCACCTGCCCCAGCCAACCTCCTCCTCCCCAGACCTCAGCAACCTTTGCGCATAGGAAGCAATATTTAAGAGGAAAGAAGAACACAAGACCGGGAGGGAACAGACAGGAAAGATAGAACATGACAACCCCAACCAATGGTCAGTCACGTAAACATTCAGGAACATGGCACAAAAGACCACAACAGCTACAAACTCCAACGAAAAGAACATCAGGGTCCTTCTTAATTTTTACAACTCCCAACGATTCATAGTCACTTCCAACGATTCATAGTCACTTCCAACTAAACAGAATTTCACTAATTTCTATCATTTAACCTTGTAGTGTTCAGCGATCTTCAACAGCTGTTCTTTAGTACCTAATTCTAACAGTTCCTCTGATGGAAAGCGAATAAACTTGTCTACATGAGACACCATAGTCATAAGTAAATAATATTGCTCAACCCCTCTGCTGAGCACATCAGACCACAACCAGAGAAATGACAATCACCCTGAGCACCACAGAAGAGAGATGAGATATGGAGCTTCCCCAAAACCTACAATAACTCAACCCTAGTCTTCGTGCAGATTTGCGGTGGGTATTTACGCACTGTAGCCCGCTGGCAAGGAAATAGAACTCCCCAGCATGCTGGCAAATTCCACCAAGCCACGGATGTGCCCCCGAGACAACTGCTCAGTCCACAGACGCTACACAAAAATAACAAACATTTAACCATGCCCAACATGTCCAAAATTTAAACACGTCACTAAGCCTATCAGGGGAAAAGGGCTATAGCTCCGGGTAGCAAGTTCCACTACCCTACACAAATCTCCTACCGAGGTACACAGCCGATTTACTCACCTCCTCAGATTGACTTCCCAACAGAAAGTAGAACAAACGTTTCCAGGCTAGGCAGGGCCTGGAAACTAACCACTCTCTCTCTCCAACGCAGCACACAAACCAAACAACAAAAGGCAACCAATACTGGGCCTATCACACTCAAACACAATATGCAAACCAAACATGTACCTCCACGGTCTCCCAAACCAATAGTTCAAATTACCTCCACGGTCTCCCAAACCAATAGTTCAAATTACCTCCACGGTCTCCCAAACCAATAGTTCAAATTACCTCCACGGTCTCCCAAACCAATAGTTCAAAGATCCCGGATGAGCCCCCACTTGTCACGAACTGGCTCAAAGCACGTAAAAAAGGGAGACAACGTGGAGATAAGGAGTAACAAAATATATATTTATTAACTAAAGCAACTAAGGAAAATATACAATGGTGTGTGTAATCAGTAATCAGTAGTGTAAGTGAGTGTTTTGCATGCATGAATGTGATAATGCAGGGTGTTGAAAGGTGCCAAAGCAAACAACCAAAAAGCCACCAAGAACCACAACACAATCTACAAAGGTGTCTGCATGGAGAGAGTCTCTGACATGAATGTGGAAGAGGTCTATTTATCCTGGATTACAAAATATTGTAATCAGACTACAGATACTTTTGAAAAACTAGGATTGCAGAAAAAGATTAGACAACTTTCTGTTTTATCAATGACATTTAAATCAGCAAAGAAAAAAGGTGCAAGTTTAAAGTTAGTTCTTTTCCCATGATCCATTAAACACACCTGTGGTCAGACTCGCTCAGGCTGAACTAACTTTAAACTTGCACCTTTTTTCTTTGCTGATTTAAATGTCATTGATAAAACAGAAAGTTGTCAAATCTTTTTCTGCAATCCTAGTTTTTCAAAAGTATCTGTAGTCTGATTACAATATTTTTGCTGGTAATATAACAAATAACAATTACAGTTTTATTGTAATCCATTACATGTAATGGACTGTTTTTCCCCAACCCTGCAAACAATGAGATGTTCAGTCTTGTCTTAGATTCTAATGCCTTCGTCTACAGGGCTAATGCATTGACAGTAGCTACAATTAGTGACACAAAATATCACGGACACCTATAAAAACACCAATGTGAATATTGGTGGGGAAACACACAAGTGGTAGTAAAAATTGTCAGGTAGATAGTATGCATAGTAAACGAAATGCCCCCTTGAAAAGGTAAAAAACGTCTGAATTCAGATAGGTGACAAGCTGCCATCTTGTCTCACTCTCTCAAAGAGAATGCCTTTGAAAAGGGAACCCTCATTTAAGCTTGTGACCATATTCAGTTATTGTGTCAATGTGGGTGTATGATACTAATGGTTGCCTCTTCCTGCTGCAGGTCCTTTCATGATGTGATCTGAGGGTGACTGTCATATTATAGCCCTACGCACCAAACTACATCAGAAAGAAAGAGACTGTGTCAGAGAGAGAAGAGACAAGAAGAAAAGAGCCATGGGCCCCTGATACTGGTTACCCAGCCAGAGAACTATAGAGAAGCAGTTCCAATTTGGGACGCAGGAGGCTGTGCCAATTTGGGACGCAGGAGGCTGTGTCAATTTGGGACGCTGGAGGCTGTGTCAATTTGGGACTGCAGGGGCTGGTATGTTGTTCCGGGGTCCTTGTTGGTCCCCGGTTTTATGGGGGGGAATGTGACGACCCTCCCACTGTCTGCCGTATTCTGTCTTTGTTCTTGTTTCCTTATTAGGATGCCGGTGGGCGGAGTTGAGAGGGTCGTCAGCTTCATGGGAAACACCTGGGCCCGGTGTCTCCCAGGATAAATAGACCTCTTCCACATTCATGTCAGAGACTCTCTCCATGCAGACACCTTTGTAGATTGTGTTGTGGTTCTTTGTGGCTTTTTGTTTGTTTGCTTTGGCACCTTTCAACACCCTGCATTATCACATTCATGCATGCAAAACACTCACTTACACTACTGATTACACACACCATTGTATATTTTCCTTAGTTGCTTTAGTTAATAAATATATATTTTGTTACTCCTTATCTCCACGTTGTCTCCCTTTGTTACGGGCTTTGAGCCGGTTCGTGACACTTGGACAAGACTAAACAACCGATGAAAGATGTAATTTGCATAGATATTTTCCATCAAAGAAAAGAGTCCCTAGTCCCTCTTGGATAATATTGAGATAACCCAAAGGTCCAACATCAGCTGGGCTTCAGTCAACGAGCTGGACACACACGGTGAAGGGTTTCCAGTGTGACGGCCACAGGAAGTCAGAGAGAGCCGCAGCACAGCGGCCTGACCACAGTGACGTAGATCCCTCCACGTGGGAGGGTCACTAAGGACCACAGCTGTGACGGCAGTCAAACCATGAGAATCCCATATCTACTACTTCTCCCTTCGCTGTTCCCGTACTAACTCGCTAACGTGTCTCAATGGCGTTCTTACTCGCTGGTCACGTGTCTCAATGGCGTTCTAACTCGCTGGTCACGTGTCTCAATGGCTTTCTTACTCGCTGGTCACGTATCAATGGGGTTCTAACTCGCTGGTCACGTGTCTCAATGGCTTTCTTACTCGCTAACGTGTCTCAATGGCGTTCTAACTCGCTGGTCACGTGTCTCAATGGCGTTCTTACTCGCTGGTCACGTGTCTCAATGGCGTTCTAACTCGCTGGTCACGTGTCTCAATGGCTTTCTTACTCGCTGGTCACGTGTCTCAATGGCTTTCTTACTCGCTGGTCACGTGTCTCAATGGCTTTCTTACTCGCTGGTCACGTGTCTCAATGGCTTTCTTACTCGCTGGTCACGTGTCTCAATGGCTTTCTTACTGGCTGGTCACGTGTCTCAATGGCTTTCTTACTCGCTGGTCACGTGTCTCAATGGCTTTCTTACTGGCTGGTCACGTGTCTCAATGGCTTTCTTACTGGCTGGTCACGTGTCTCAATGGCTTTCTTACTGGCTGGTCACGTGTCTCAATGGCTTTCTTACTCGCTGGTCACGTGTCAATGGCGTTCTAACTGGCTGGTCACGTGTCAATGGCTTTCTTACTGGCTGGTCACGTGTCTCAATGGCTTTCTTACTGGCTGGTCACGTGTCTCAATGGCTTTCTTACTGGCTGGTCACGTGTCTCAATGGCTTTCTTACTGGCTGGTCACGTGTCTCAATGGCGCTGGTCACGTGTCTCAAACTGGCTGGTCACGTGTCTCAATGGCGTTCTAACTGGCTGGTCACGTGTCTCAATGGCGTTCTAACTGGCTGGTCATGTGTCTCAATGGCGTTCTAACTGGCTGGTCTCAATCACGTGGTCTGTCTCAATGGCGTTCTAACTGGCTGGTCACATGTCTCAATGGCGTTCTAACTGGCTGGTCACGTGTCTCAATGGCGTTCTAACTGGCTGGTCACGTGTCTCAATGGCGATCTAACTGGCTGGTCACGTGTCTCAATGGCTTTCTTACTCACTGGTCACGTGTCTCAATGGCGTTCGAACTCGCTGGTCACGTGTCAATGGCTTTCTTGCTGGCTGGTCACGTGTCTCAATGGCTTTCTTACTCGCTGGTCACGTGTCTCAATGGCGTTCGAACTCGCTGGTCACGTGTCAATGGCTTTCTTGCTGGCTGGTCACGTGTCTCAATGGCTTTCTTACTCGCTGGTCACATGTCTCAATGGCTTTCTTACTGGCTGGTCACGTGTCTCAATGGCTTTCTAACTCGCTGGTCACGTGTCAATGGCTTTCTTACTGGCTGGTCACGTGTCTCAATGGCTTTCTAACTCGCTGGTCACGTGTCTCAATGGCGTTCTAACTCGCTGGTCACGTGTCAATGGCTTTCTTACTGGCTGGTCACGTGTCTCAATGGCTTTCTAACTCGCTGGTCACGTGTCAATGGCTTTCTTACTGGCTGGTTACATGTCTCAATGGCTTTCTTACTCGCTGGTCACATGTCTCAATGACATTTAGGTGAAAAGGGGTACATTTTTCCAACTTGTTTGTTCTTTATTGAGGCATCCATGCTGATTTTAGAATTATGTAATTGCAATAACCTCCAGGCAGAAGCCATTCTTACACACCTATGGACCTGGCTTCCTTGTTAGCCACACGGTCAATTCACTCCTCTTGGTCCTTCAGCCTCAACAGATTCATCTCAGGTTAATAAATAACTTGACTCAGAGTAGCTGTGTATGTTACCAAACCAAGCCATGTCTAAGCACGGTTTCAAAACCCCTGGGAATCCCACCCCCACACAGCCCCTTTTAACCCCAGCCACCTCCCCTTCCTCGTGGGTACACAACCCCACCATCCTCATCCCCCTACGGGTACACAAAGGGAGCAGTTCATTGTTTACTGTGTATACAGACAGAGATTAAGGCCAAGCCCTAGACACCAGGCAGGTGAAACACAGCGTGTTGGGAGGGTACAAAGCATGGCACGCAGAGAGAGAGTGATGTCAGGGAACTCCAGCCCTAACAACAAACAGCAGCTCAACAGAATAGGTTACCATTAGCTACAGTAGTAGTTATGAATCATGGCATGAGGGATCAAATCAACTAATCAACAATTCAAATGGATCCTAGAATTGGATGAATTAGGTGTCATTCTAAAAGGTCAGGCAGAGGTCAAAGTAAGAGGCCATCAGGGCATGCCCGGACCAGTTACATTGACAGCACTCGTCTCCCACTGAAGGCCTGCTAGATGTCCCAATGTGAATACTGGACCCTGTCTGTGCTCCCCACAGACGTAGGAAGGAGAACATACAGTGCCTTCAGAAAGTATTCACACCCATTGACTTTTTCCACATTGTGTTGTGTTGAATTTAAAAATCAATTACATTTAGATTTTTGTTGTCACTGGCCTAAACAAAATACCCCATAATGTCAAAGTGGAATTATGTTTTTCAAAATGTTTACAAATTATTAATATAAAATAAAAACGGAAATGTCGAGTCAATAAGTATTCAACCCCGTTGTTATGGCAAGCATAAATTACTAAATTTGCTTAACAAGTTAAATAGACACACTGTGTTCAATAAGTGGTTAACATTATTTTTGATTGACTACCTCATCTCTGTACCCCACACATACAGATAATTGTAAGGTCCCACAGTCAAGCAGTGGATTTCAAACACAAAGACCAGGGAGGTTTACAATGCCTCTCAAAGGGGACCGACCCATTGGTAGACGGGTACAAATAAAATAAGACGTTGAATATCTCTTTGAGCATGGTGAAGTTATTCATTACACTTTGGATGGTGTATCAATACACCCAGTCACTGCAGAAGATACAGGCATCCTTTCTAACTCGGTTGCTGGAGAGAAAGGAAACCGCTCAAGGATTTCTTCATGAGGCCAATGACTTTAAAACAGTTAGAGGCCTAGGAACAGTGGGTTCCAACGCTCTAACCACTAGGCTACCTGGGGCGGCAGGGGTCTAGTTAAATAAAGGTCAAATAAAAAAATAAAACATGATAGGAGAAAACTGAGGATGGATCAACAACATTGTAGTTACTCCACAATATTAACCTAATTGACAGAGTGAAAAGAAGGAAGCCTGCACAGAATACAAATACTCCAAAACATACATCCTTTTTGCAACATGGTACTAAAGTAATTCTGCAGAAAATGTGGCAAAGCAATTCACTTTTTGTCCTGGAGACAAGGTGTTGGATTTTCCCTAAACATAACACAAATTAGAGTACCACTCTCCATATGTTCAAGCATAGTGGTGGCTGCATCATGTTATGGGTATGCTTGTAATAGTTAAGGACGAAGTTTAAGGGGGGGAAAAAAACTTAATGAAGCTAAGCACAAGCAAAACTTGGTTCAGTCTTCTGTCCACCAGACACTGGGAGATGAATTCACCTTTCAGCAGGACAATAAACTAAATCACAAGGCCAAATATACACTGGAGTTGCTTACCAGGAAGACAGTGAATGTTCCGGAGTGGCCGAGTTACAGTTTTGATTTAAATCTGCTTGAATTAATGACAAAGACCTGAAAATGGTTGTCTAGCAATGATCAACAACCGACTTGAAGAATTTTGAAAATAATAAAATGGGTGTGGAAAGCTCTTAGAGACTTATCCAGATTTACAAAGCTATAATCGCTGCAAATGGTAATTCTAACATATATTGACTCAGGGGGCTGAATACTTATCTAATCAAGATATATTACGGTTTAATTTTTCAGGATTTTATTATACAAATGTATTTTGCGTAGATCGTTGACAAAAACGACAATTAAATCAATTTTAACCACACTTTGTAACAACAAAATGTGGACAAAGGAGTGTAAATACTTTCTGAAGGCCATGTATAGGGAGTAGGGAATCATGTAGCCAACAAGCACAGCTCAGAATCAGATAGGAAATGTGTTTGCTCAGAAACTCACTCTTACTAATAACATATTGCAGCCAGGGGTCTCTGCACTCTTTACACATGAGTAAATAGCCAGTGTATCTGCAGTGCTATGAACCAGAGTTACCTGTGTCTGTAATGGCATGGTGAGTTTAGTCATGCAATACAGTAAACATAAATGATAAAACTTCACTCGGACAACTTTGCTCTGCAAAGGAGAAGCTAGCTCAGCAAGTAACGCTGTTATAGGGAAGTTGATGTCCAACACTCTTTCCTCGTCGTCTACTGGGGTTTCATTTTAAACTTTTGGGGGTTTTCAAAATGTGTAAACCCCATTATGAAGCATAGCTTTCTCATCAGTTGGATAATCAACCTAAAAGGCCAAAGTTGCAGGAGGCCCTCCACCCTCTCCATCCACCACCCAATAGCAGTAAAGTAGCCCACATATGATTTAGAGTTACTGAACCACATTGAAAACATGCTGTCGAGACAGTTTGACCAAAAGCTCAAAGTAGTCAGATTATTGGCAGCATTAAGATAATCTTGGCTAAGTAGGAAGAACAAAGGATGCTCACAAAGAGAAACGCTGATCGTAGCCCTGTCAGATTACAGAACTAGAATGTAGTTCAATGCGGCAACAGAAGGCCACAGGAATTTAGGCCCACCTTCCTAATAATCATTAGTGGATATACAGTAATGGTCAAGTGGTTTTGGAACGAACAGCCAAGAACAAACCACCGACTAAGAGTTCCCATCAAAATAGATTTTACGAGCGGACACACTATGCCAAAGAGTGCTTGAAAAAGGTGCAGGCAAGTCAGCACGTTTCCTCCTGTTTTTCTTTTCAGTAAAAGTCACTAGATGTTCAGACAAAGATCAGAAAGACTAGACTACATTAAAACAGAATAGAATGATCAAACAATAACCAAGATGATGAGTTCATACATGTATGTTCAAACATAGCACCCCCCCCAATGCAAACTACAGCAAAACCCATAGCAATGATGACATCAATCCGCCAGTACATTCAGTACACCTCATCTAGACCCGGCAAGATGCCCCAGGGAGAGTAATGCCGGGCTGATTCAGCAGGAGGTTAAATCAAATTCAGAGACATCAACTGGATGCTGTATTATCAATCACGGTGAGGTGTGGCTGCTATGAGGTGAGATCTGAGATTGATTGGGACGAATGATCCATCAAAACTCTGATGGCCTTCCATTGTTGGCTTTCTGCTGGTCAGCTAAAGCAGAGTAGTGCAGATGGGAGTAAGGTGGGTGTAGAGAGGAGAGGGGGGCTGCTGTTGTGCTGAAGGGGTGTATTTGCTGTTCGCTCACTACATGATTTGTTTGTTCTTGGAGGGCGGGGGGCTGAGGGGGCTCCCAAGGGGATTTCAGGGGGCACAGTAGCTCAAGCATAACAGGGCTTAATGATCAACTAATCTCCCCTCCCCTTGCTGGACGGGGGTATATAAGACAGACCTGTCTGCTGCTCTCAAATCTTTCTAGTAGAGAGAGACAGAGAGGGGGAGTGAGTGAGCGAGAGGTAGAGGGAGAGACTGAGTGAGAAGTCCAGACAGAGTAGGACAGAACAGAGGAAGAAGAGAGTGAAAGCAATAGAGCGAGACTACTTCTTGTCGTTTTCTTGCACACAGAGAGATTTAACCATGAAGCTCTTCTGCCTCCTGTTCCTGGTTGGTCTGTCTGTAGCCCAGGCAGCTCCTCCGGACTCTTCCAGGGTCTATCCCACCATGCCCTCTCAACTCCAGCCCCAGACTCAGCCTCCAGCTGAGGCCAAGTCCCGCTTCGCTATGCTGGACGATGTCCGTCTCCTGGCCAACGGTTTGCTCCAGCTGGGTCAGAGCCTCAGGGATTTTGTTCACAAGACGAAGGCCCAGATTAACGACATCTTCCAGAAGCTGACCAACTTCGATCGCTCCTTTTACCAGCTCTCCGTGGTCACCTCAGAGATCAAGGAGGAAGAGGAAGAGCTGAAGAAGACCACCACGTTCCTGAAGGCTAACAACGAGGAGATCCGGAACCTGTCACTGGAGATCAACGCCAAGATCAACAGTATTCTGCAGGAGAGGAGCTTGCTGCAGAGTCAAGTAGGGGGGTTGGAGGAGAAGCTGAAGGGACTGTCTGAGAGCATGATGCCGGGAGAGCAGCTCAGTGAGATCAAGTCACTCAAGGTACGCTGCTGTCCGTTACTCATACTAATCAGTACAAAGAGGAAGAATTGAATTCAATGTGAAACGTTTTGGTTTTGAATAAGATGTGTTTCTGCCGCATGTATTCAACATATTTCAGCATGTTTAAAATGACATCCTACTAAATATTCCAATTGCTGAATTCATTGAGAAGTTTCAGTTATTAGCCTAAAGAAAACATACCATGTTAAATGAGTAGTAATGCTTTTAACTTCAAGTTATTGGAAAATGTCCTTTAAATGTGATCATTAACGAGACAGTGTCAACTGGTCTGTTTCAGGATGTGATTGATGCTCAGGAGAGCACCATCACTGACCTGCTGAAAGCTGTGAAGGAGCAGCATGATCAGCTCAACCAACAGAAAACTAAGATCAAGACTCTGGAGGAAAAGGTACATTTCTCTGCTGCTTAGAGGGTCTCCACTTCTATACAGTAGACCAAAGGTAATGGCCATTTATTGAAAACTAGTTAGATTTGATCCCTGTCCAATCAGTGTATAGAAAGGACATAACAAATATTTAACATGACAACGCCATAACGTTATGTTTGCTTGCTATTACAGATCAGCATCGATCATTTCCAAGACGCGACTGACAAAGCAATGGGTTCCGACTCAGAGATCCCAGACATGTTTGAGTACCTGACAGGCAACTCCACTGGTGAGGACACAGACCTACCCGTGGACTGCAGTGATCTTTATAACAGAGGAGAGAGGAACAGCGGGGTGTACCCCATCAAGCCAAATCAGTCAGAGCCTTTCAATGTGTACTGTGAACTGACCTCAGGTAAAACAACACTAAGTCATTAGCCTACATTTTCTTTAAAAAGTCATTGTGACTGAACAGCCAAACAAGTCTGAGATTCCATGTGTCAAGCTATTTCCCTACATTATTGTCTGAATACTTCAATGGACATAGTCTAGATTAAAACCAGACTGAACAATCTCCTCTATAGGAAGAAGGGCCATACCGGCTATCAGAAGGAAATAAGTGCAATCATCTTTCCTTAATTAGTCTAGAGAAAGGAACTGGACATTGTTGTGATCCTCTCCATGTGTTTACCACATCTCCCAGGAGGTTCAACAGTCATCCAGCGCAGGGAGGAGGGGTCCGTGGATTTTGACCAGACATGGGAGAAGTACGAGAAAGGATTTGGGGATCTGGAAAGTGAGATTGATCTATTTCTTTCTATCAGTACATTTTGTCAGTTATGTAGAGACAGTCAATACATAAAGATAAAAAAACAAAATATCTTTATGGCTTAATTCAACTCAGTTCAGAGTAAAAAGTCCTGTTACGAGAGAGAGAGAGAGACGCCTATACCGGATTATCCCATCTCCTTAATTATCTTTTATTGTTTCCGGTCTACAAAGCAGCTTTTATAAAGCAGAAAACAGCCAATAGAACTAGTCACTCCACCGCCCTTAAGTACATCCTGAAGGAAACAGTCATTGTAGCTTATCGGGTCCCCGTTGACAGATTGACTTCCTCCATTGTTTGACTAAACAAAGCACCTGCAGCACTTCACTTCCACCAGCCTGGCTTGGACCCCAGCCCATAGATCAAGAGTCTTACTGCATTCCAACAAAGCCACAGGTCCTTTAGGCTATGAATTATTCAGTGTCCGTTTCTGTCGCCGCTCCTAGCCAATTATGTCATCACACCCATGACTACAGCCAGAGGCTAGGGGAAAAGAGTATTGAGTGTCGGAACTTGTTTTCACACTATTTACCACGAGTCAGGCTGTGGAGGCTGCTGAGGGGAGGACGGCTCATTGCTACAGTTGGAACGGAGCAAATGGAATGACATCAAACAAATGGAGACCATGTTTGATGTATTTCATATCATTCCACTTATGCCGCTCCAGTCATTACCAAGAGCCCGTCCTCCCCAATTTAGGTGCCACCAACTTCCTGTGGAGTCATGAGCCATGGCATACAGAAACAGCTGAAGCCAATGAAAACAGAGTACAGCATCAGAACTTCCTGTAGAGTCATGAGCCATGGCATACATAAACAGCTGAAGCCAATGAAAACAGAGTACAGCATCAGAATTTCCTGTGGAGTCATGAGCCATGGCATACAGAAACAGCTGAAGCCAATGAAAACAGAGTACAGCATCAGAACTTCCTGTGGAGTCATGGGACATGGCATACAGAAACAGCTGAAGCCAATGAAAACAGAGTACAGCATCAGAAAGTCAGAATTTTACTGTCCATTACAGATTGCCAGTTGATGACAGAATGTTCGCCTTATCTGTATGCTTCCAAAAGAACAGCCTCAGTGTTTGTTGACTGTCCATTACAGCCATGTGAACATTCCACAACGGTTGGTGTTTCATGTGAGTTGTAGAGGAGAGTTTGGAGTGCCTATCATTGTGCGTGTGTTATCTGTGTTATTGTAGGAGAGTTCTGGCTGGGCCTGATAAAGATCCACAGCCTGGCTGGCCAGGGTGACTCCATCCTGAGCATTGAGTTGGAGGACTGGAAGGAGGACAGGAGGTCAGTAGAGTACCAGTTCACCATGGAGGGAGCCCAGGCCCACTACACCCTCCACCTCACCCACCTGTCTGGAGATCTGCCTAACGCCATGGGCAACCACACCAGGTTCTCCACCAAGGACCGAGACAACGACAACCACCAGGACTCAAACTGCGCCAAAAACTACACAGGTAGGTCTACTGACTACTACACTCCTGGCACAGGTACTGACCACACACTCGATACAACAACAGGTACTGACCACACACTCGATGCAACAACAGGTACTGACCACACACTCGATGCAACAACAGGTACTGACCACACACTCGATGCAACAACAGGTACTGACCACACACTCGATGCAACAACAGGTACTGACCACACACTCGATGCAACAACAGGTACTGACCACACACTCGATGCAACAACAGGTACTGACCACACACTCGATGCAACAACAGGTACTGACCACACACTCGATGCAACAACAGGTACTGACCACACACTCGATGCAACAACAGGTACTGACCACACACTCGATGCAACAACAGGTACTGACCACACACTCGATGCAACAACAGGTACTGATCACACACTCGATGCAACAACAGGTACTGACCACACACTCGATGCAACAATAGGTACTGACCACACACTCGATGCAACAACAGGTACTGACTCCACACACTCGATGCAACAACAGGTACTGACCACACACTCGATGCAACAACAGGTACTGACCACACACTCGATGCAACAACAGGTACTGACTCCACACACTCTATGCAACAACAGGTACGACCACACACTCGATACAGGTACAAGGTGCAGTCTGGTACCATACACCTGTTAAAGACATTTCCAAGCAGACACTTGTTATAGAATGGAATCTACTCTTTCCCCTTGCAGGTGGCTGGTGGTTCAACGCCTGTGGCGACACCAACCTGAACGGCAGGTACATGTGGCTGAGGTCAAAGGGTCGTTCCATGAGGAGGAAAGGGATCCACTGGAAACCTCTGGGTGTCTCCTACTCCCTCAAGACCACCAAGATCTCCATACGACACGTCTGAAGCCCTCCCCCTGGCCTCAAGTTTCCACTAACCCTTCTATTCCTTCCATTACAACACATTGGCATGGTAACAACACATATGCCCCCCTCGCCCGGAACTTTCCATTGACCACCCCACCCTCCCAGTTACATGACGTTGTCACGATAACAGATAGTGCAGCTGGGTTGTTTGCAGCAGGAAAAAATGAAAAGTCAGCAGCCAATTCGTATCCATGTCAGAGAAAAGAAGACGATTTGTCAGTGATGGAACAACCACAGTCGGCCGATAAGGGGCCTCACAAATTGGTTCAAGACATGCCAATAGAGTTGGGTAACACCTGGGAGGGGTTGTTTGGGTTCCTAACCGACAAGCGTTGATTTGGTCGGGACGGAATGTCAGACGATTCTACACTGTCTGGTCTGGGCCATAATAACAGCCCTGAGAAGTTACTTTCAACTGACGGACAGAACTAAAAAGATTCCAAAGCAATATATAACTGACACATCACTCTGCTTTGGTATAATAAATGATGTGCACGTGACCTCGACATAATCCTAACAGCCCTACTACCAAGCATGTATTACCCTGCTGTATTGCTGCCTGCTATGCGGTGGTTGATGATTGTACTAAACATCCACGAGTAAGTAGACCAAGATCAACATGATGCATAGGTCTTCCAAAGTAGGATCTGAGCTTAGTATTTTCACTGTCTGAACTTTGAACTGTATTTAAAACCATTTTCCTAATGCTCCATTAAAAGTCCTGCAAGGTTAGTAACTTACATTGATCATATCATTGGGTCATATTGACTCCTCGTCTCATGTCTACTCGGTGTCATCTTTCTGCTGCATTTAAATGGCTGTTACATATTTTGTGTTTCTTACTACTAACACTTTATAATACAACATTTATAAAGACAAAATAAAACACTCAAAACACACATACTCCAAGTCTGTCCTGTGTATTCTTTGCCAAGAAAAACAACAACAAACTGGGCTGTTGATGTAATGGAACTTCTGTCTACATGACCAACCACAAGTCATCACACCCCTCTCTGGCTTATAAACTAGTGATGGGGAAAACATTTCATCAATACAGTTATATACCAGGATATTATTTTTGTGGTAGTTGGCTGTACTAAGTATTTTTCCTTGATAGCTTGTTCTCCATCTTTTTAAATAAGGAGACCATTTTTTTCCAGCACTTTCATTTCCAGTTGTTTTCTCATGGCTCTCTTGTCCCTCTGCAGCTGACATATCCTGAATCGCAATAAAAATCACAGTATCAAATTGCTATACAGATAGAATTGTGAGAATCGCAATACATATCATATCAGCACCTAAGTATATTAATAATATCCTTTCATGAAGTCCATGGCAATTCCCAGCCCTACTATAAACTCAACAGCCGAGTCTGATCGGCCCACAACGACCGTTGACAACGCTCCTGAAATAATCATAATTTGCATTAAATGTATTATGCCACTGAGGAGCCAACATACAGTACACTGTGAATTGGCTACTGTACCCAGATCTACTGCTTATCCAATCAACACGCATGTAAATGTGAAAAACTCCAGAGCTCACAGTGTTTATACGCCATCATTAACAAGGTAGCCTGCAGAGTTACTAAAGCAGTCACTACTACAGCAGAGTCACTAAAGCCGTCAGGATCTCAGCTAGCAAGGTCAGTCATTTTGTGGGACAACAGTTGTATTTATTGGCTTTTCATTTTATTTTAAATTGGCTAAAAGCCAGCTAACGGAAACCCTGGCCCCATGTCAGGTAAAGAGACCATGTCAACAGCCTCTGATAAGGACCCCTCTCTCCTTCTCTCTATGCCCCTCTCCTCTGATAAGGGCCCGCTCTCTCCTTCTCTCTGTTTCTTTATCTCTCTATGCCCCTCTCTCTAACCATCCGTCTCTCCGTGTCACAAAGTCTCTCTGTCTAGTGGCAGGGATCAGGACACACAACACAAGATTGTGTCTAGTAGACTATCAGGCAGTGTCAGGGAGGCCTGTATATTGTGTTGCTGTTCTTACAGTAGTGTGATCCTCATGGCTCAGAGGAACGCGAGAGTGGAAGAGAGAAAGACCCTTTGGTTCCTCTGAGTTGTCGCTGTGTTTGATCCGAACAGGCAGGTGGAAATACACCCTTTCAAAAACAGGACTTTGTGTCCATTTAGGACTAAGAACCACATCAACCTGTCAGGAAAAAATGGCAATGCCCTGTAGGTGGTGTTGGGTAATGTAAGGTAATGTAAGTGGTATCGTTTCATTACCTGTAGGTGGTGTTGGGTAATGTAAGGTAATGTAAGTGGTATCGTTTCATTACCTGTAGGTGGTGTTGGGTAATGTAAGGTAATGTAAGTGGTACCGTTTCATTACCTGTAGGTGGTGTTGGGTAATGTAAGTGGTATCGTTTCATTACCTGTAGGTGGTGTTGGGTAATGTAAGGTAATGTAAGTGGTATCGTTTCATTACCTGTAGGTGGTGTTGGGTAATGTAAGTGGTATTGTTTCATTACCTGTAGGTGGTGTTGGGTAATGTAAGTGGTATCGTTTCATTACCTGTAGGCGGTATTGGGTAATGTAAGGTAATGTAAGTGGTATCGTTTCATTACCTGTAGGTGGTGTTGGGTAATGTAAGGTAATGTAAGTGGTATCGTTTCATTACTTGTAGGCGGTATTGGGTCATGTAAGTCGTATCGTTTCATTACCTGTAGGTGGTATTGGGTAATGTAAGTGGTATCGTTTCATTACCTGTAGGTGGTGTTGGGTAATGTAAGTGGTATCGTTTCATTACCTGTAGGTGGTGTTGGGTAATGTAAGTGGTATCGTTTCATTACCTGTAGGTGGTGTTGGGTAATGGAAGTGGTATCGTTTCATTACCTGTAGGCGGAAATTGGGTAATGTAAGTGGTATCGTTTCTTTACCTGTAGGTGATGTTGGGTAATGTAAGTGGTATCGTTTCATTACCTGTAGGTGGTGTTGGGTAATGTAAGTGGTATCGTTTCATTACCTGTAGGTGGTGTTGGGTAATGTAAGTGGTATCGTTTCATTACCTGTAGGTGGTGTTGGGTAATGTAAGGTAATGTAAGTGGTATTGTTGCATTACCTGTAGGTGGTATTGGACTGGAGCTCTATAGACTAATATCTATGCATGTTCTCTTGCAGCGGTGTTCAGTGGGTTGTGTTATTGGTAGAGATGTGTCGTATGTGTTGTAGGTAGTATTGTTTCATTACCTGTAGGTGGTGTTGGGTAATGTAAGTGGTATCGTTTTATTACCTGTAGGTGGTGTTGGGTAATGTAAGGTAATGTAAGTGGTATTGTTGCATTACCTGTAGGTGGTATTGGACTGGAGCTCTATAGACTAATATCTATGCATGTTCTCTTGCAGCGGTGTTCAGTGGGTTGTGTTATTGGTAGAGATGTGTCGTATGTGTTGTAGGTAGTATTGTTTCATTACCTGTAGGTGGTGTTGGGCAATGTAAGTGGTATCGTTTTATTACCTGTAGGTGGTGTTGGGTACGTAGACATCCCTGGGGGGGAACTCCAGTATCTCTCTGGTGGGGCGAACCCTGCTGTCTGGGTAGGGCTTGACCTGCTGGAGGTCAGGGGTCAAGCAGTAGTGGGGGTTCTCTGGGGCCGGAGATATGTCGATCTTCAGCTGGGCTGGAGGAACAAGACAGCATCGACACGACATCAACACACAGACCTCAACTAAAACCTGTTTCTCAGGCCAGACTCAGTCTTACGCTAGCTGCTAGCTCAGATTTAAGTCCGTCTGGAGAAACTTAAACTCATTTATATGACAATATAAAATCAGAAGATCTTTGTTGAAGCACTGGTGGTGTACCTGTGATTGGCCTCAGTCTCCTCAGCACTGAAGACGGCCTCCTCATGTCAGCCAGGAACTTATACAGGTCCTCATCACTCAGTCTGTCTCCCTCCTGACAAAAATGAACATACCAAAACAAAAGTCAGTTCAGTTTGAGGCGAGTAGCAAAGTGTGGTGTGTGTCATGACTGAGTGTGGCTCAGTCGGGAAGTAAATGATTTAACATGAGCATTTCTGTGTGGTGTGTGTAGACGTGTAGTGTATGTATTGACCTGTTTGAAGAAATTGGTGACGGTGAGGGTTGCAGGTCTGAAGCTGGTCAGGCTACATGATTCATCTCCACTGGTGGTTCTCTCTAATGAGCGCCGTCCGCCGATACTCGAGTTCCTCCTCTCAGACCACGACCCTTTCCTCTCTGGGTCAGGCGTCAGCAGAAAGTCACAGCCAGGGTCAGAGTTATAGATTCATCATGACGTCACAAGGTCAAAGGTAATACTCTCTTATAATATAGTTATATAGACGCCCCTCTACATTCAATGATCCGTTTAATTTCATGTGATCAAAAGTTGAACTGAGTAGACAGGAGTCCCAGCACTGACCTGCCCCTGTGGTGTTTAATACCACTCAGTCCAACTTTACTGATCCCCAGGGTTCTCACCTGGAAGTCCCATCTCCAGCTCAGTGTCTCTCTCCAGACTGCCGGCGCTGTTCACGATGTTCATCAGGTGGATGGCTGTCCAGGCGAAGGGCATCCGGTACCGACCCAGACGTGTGCAGAATTGCTCCGACTGGCTCCGCAACTTGTCCAACTTTTCTTTGTTCTATATATGGTAGGATAATCAATAAATACATCTGCCTCAATCTGTTATTTTCTTTGTTCTATATATGGTAGGATAATCAATAAATACATCTGCCTCAATCTGTTATTTTATTTGTTCTATATATGGTAGGATAATCAATAAATACATCTGCCTCAATCTGTTATTTTATTTGTTCTATATATGGTAGGATAATCAATAAATACATCTGCCTCAATCTGTTATTTTATTTGTTCTATATATGGTAGGATAATCAATAAATACATCTGCCTCAATCTGTTATTTTATTTGTTCTATATATGGTAGGATAATCAATAAATACATCTGCCTCAATCTGTTATTTTATTTGTTCTATATATGGTAGGATAATCAATAAATACATCTGCCTCAATCTGTTATTTTATTTGTTCTATATATGGTAGGATAATCAATAAATACATCTGCCTCAATCTGTTATTTTATTTGTTCTATATATGGTAGGATAATCAATAAATACATCTGCCTCAATCTGTTATTTTATTTGTTCTATATATGGTAGGATAATCAATAAATACATCTGCCTCAATCTGTTATTTTATTTGTTCTATATATGGTAGGATAATCAATAAATACATCTGCCTCAATCTGTTATTTTATTTGTTCTATATATGGTAGGATAATCAATAAATACATCTGCCTCAATCTGTTATTTTATTTGTTCTATATATGGTAGGATAATCAATAAATACATCTGCCTCAATCTGTTTGGAGATCTACCCATCAACATCAACCACTGTCTATTGTTCATTTGACCATCAGGTTGAGAAGGATCTTACTTTGGCTGCATCAGACTCTTTGAAGACCATGTACGGTTCTGCACATTCTCCTATGTCTCCCTGCTGCAACACCTTCTCCAGCTGGGGACAGTCAACACAGGAGAGGTTATCAGTCACTACCCCAACACAGCCAGACAGACACAGGTGATGCTGAGAGGAAGTCATGTGTGTGGCTCTGTTGTCTCCATTTTGATTCTCTCTCACTATATTTGTAAAGTGTATTGACAGTTGAGACCCTGTGATGATTGACATTGACTTACCTGTATGACGAGGAAGACATCCTGGGAGGGGTATGTAATGGAGAAAATTGCGGAGCGGGCGAGAGTAGAGATGGCTGCTGTCTGGATGTGGGGGCGCAGCATCCCTTTAGTCTGCTCTGAGTTCAGGTCAAAGAAGAAGTTTTCCGATATCTGACAGAGACAGACACATGAGCATTATACTAAAATACTGTAAATGACAGACAGACTAATATTTGTATTGTAGGCTACCAGCTCGAGGCGGCAGGTAGCCTAGTGGTTAGAGGCGGGTAGCCTAGTGGTTAGAGGCGGGTAGCCTAGTGGTTAGAGGCGGGTAGCCTAGTGGTTAGAGGCGGGTAGCCTAGTGGTTAGAGGCGGGTAGCCTAGTGGTTAGAGGCGGGTAGCCTAGTGGTTAGAGGCGGGTAGCCTAGTGGTTAGAGGCGGGTAGCCTAGTGGTTAGAGGCAGGTATCCTAGTGGTTAGAGGCGGGTAGCCTAGTGGTTAGAGGCAGGTATCCTAGTGGTTAGAGGCGGGTAGCCTAGTGGTTAGAGGCAGGTATCCTAGTGGTTAGAGGCGGGTAGCCTAGTGGTTAGAGGCAGGTATCCTAGTGGTTAGAGGCAGGTATCCTAGTGGTTAGAGGCAGGTATCCTAGTGGTTAGAGGCGGGAAGCCTAGTGGTTAGAGGCAGGTATCCTAGTGGTTAGAGGCAGGTATCCTAGTGGTTAGAGGCGGGAAGCCTAGTGGTTAGAGGCGGGAAGCCTAGTGGTTAGAGGCGGGTAGCGAATCCCCGAGCTGACAAGGTAAAAATCTGCCGTTCTGCCCCTGAACAAGACAGTTAGTTAACCCACTGTTCCTAGGCAGTCATCGAAAATAATTTGTTCTTAACCGACTTGCCTAGTTAATTAAAGATTCAATTAAAAATAAATGTAAAAACTGAGGGCTCTCCATTATCACACGTATGCATGTGACTGTACCTTAGTGTGTCTCTTCACAGTCCCCGTTGTGCCATAAGGTGTATTTTTAACGTTTTTTAAATCTGATTCTACTTGCTTGTATTAATTATCTGATGTGAAATAGAGTAGTCATGGCTCTATGTAGTACTGTGCGCCTCCCACAGTCTGTTCTGGACTTGCGGATCGTGAAGAGACCACTGGTGGCATGTCTTGCGGGGTATGCATGGGTGCTAGTATTTTAAACAGACAGCTCGGTACATTCAGCTTGTCAACACCTCTTACAAAAACAAGTAATGATTAACAACCACACTGTCTGCTGGTCCTGAAGTGTGATTCTGATTGAGAAATAAGTTGCACTATTCAATACCACATCTTAATAATAAAAATAAAAATGTTCCTTACTGTAAATTGACTGAGAACTCACATGGAAGACTAGGCGACTTGAGAGCAGAAACTTGACTTTTTTAATAACAGTTACTTCTACCCTCTAGTGTTTATTGGGAATGAGAAAGGATTGAGTGGAGAGTCACTCATATAGATATATGGTACGATTTATAGAGCATTCAAACAAGGACAACAGGCCCAATAGACACTTTTATAGCCCAGTCATCTAGTTCACATGGACTTTAAATGGTTTTTCAGAGACTGACCCAACAACTCAGGGACGAGTGGCATTGAGAAAAACACAACAACTTACCTTTCTCTTTTCCTTGACATCATATAAGGCCAAACAGGCGAATATGGGCTCAATTTCAATCTCAAACCTTCAAGGGGAAAAAGGATTGGGTCAGCAGAAGGTAAAAAGACAGTTAAAAGGCTTTGTAAAGGCTGTGTGTGTGTGTGTCTTACACTTACTTCAAGGACAAGCACTTGACGAGTAGCCTCTGGCCAAAATGTTCCTTAGGGACATCAGGCACACAGTGGCGCTCTATGGGTTCTTCCTGAGGACGCAGATCCAAATGATAATTATAGGAAAACCATGAACATAATAACAGTTATTGGAATGTACTGTGATGGAGCCCTGTATCTAAGGAAATAAAAAACATCACACTTAAAGTGTGAAATCAGTAGCGCGTGCTTCATGACTGTACATAGCTTTACAAAGCCATATTAGACTGTGGTAATAGCATTACCATGGATGACGATACGCATTAATGTGAGGAGACAGACATGCACTACGCCAAAGCAACAGCTAGCCTGACACTTCTAAAGATACTATCTGGAGGACGGTGTGTGTGTGTGTGTGTGTGTGTGTGTGTGTGTGTGTGTGTCTATACCTCATCGAGGGCGGGGTGCAGGGCGAAGAGCTCACGGTGGCGGTGGGACTTGCGGTGCTCCTCGTTGTGGCGGTCTATCTCCTCGTTGGGGGCCCGGTCAAGCAGGTGGGGCAGGACGGCGTCAGGGACAGAGTTCTTCAGGTCAAAGATACTACAGGCCCAACTGCCACGCGGGGTGTCATCTATGGACATGGACCTACGCTTCAGATCATCCTGGAAGATGACAGAAAAAGACAGGTCAGGGACAAAACATAACACAAAATATGATATGAAGCGTAAGACGGCTGCCCCGTTGCTACGGGTTACCTCGCCAACCGCCCCGTTGCTACGGGTTACCTCGCCAACCGTCCCGTTGCTACGGGTTACCCCGCCAACCGCCCCGTTGCTACGGGTTACCCCGCCAACCGCCCCGTTGCTACGGGTTACCCCGCCAACCGCCCCGTTGCTACGGGTTACCCCGCCAACCGCCCCGTTGCTACGGGTTACCCCGCCAACCGCCCCGTTGCTACGGGTTACCCCGCCAACCGCCCCGTTGCTACGGGTTACCCCGCCAACCGCCCCACTGCTACGGGTTACCTCGTCAACCGCCCCACTGCTACGGGTTACCTCGTCAACCGCCCCACTGCTACGGGTTACCTCGGCAACCGCCCCACTGCTACGGGTTACCTCGTCAATCGCCCCGTTGCTACGGGTTACCTCGTCAATCGCCCCGTTGCTACGGGTTACCTCGTCAACCGCCCCGTTGCTACGGATTACCTCGTCAACCGCCCCGTTGCTACGGATTACCTCGTCAACCGCCCCGTTGCTACGGGTTACCTCGCCAACCGCCCCATTGCTACGGGTTACCTCGCCAACCGCCCCATTGCTACGGGTTACCTGGTCGTCCTGGTAAGTGCTAACGTCTGGCATCTCATCGGCCTCAAACACCTGTTTGGGTAGGCCTTTCTGCCTCTCCTTCTGCCTGTCCAGGGTATTAGGGTTAAATCCTGTACCAAGCTTATGGTATCTGTTGAAATAAGCAGAACAGAACATGAGTGTTAAGCTAAATAACTAGTAGATATGTGTTAAAATGTTTTAAATTGGGGGTGTTAAAGTTGAATGAATTGGTCTTATAAATGGAAAAGCTCCTTAAATAACAGAGAGGAGCCTTACTTTCTGTTGACGATGGCCCAGTCCTCAGTGTAGGACCTGACACAATCTCTGACGTGGGCGTCATTGTCCCTGGAACACAAAGAGACACAGCATATCACAGTACCGGTTTCAGTTTCAATACCAGGGGTGTATGCATTGAGGTTAAACGTTCAGATAGAAACGCAATCAATAAAGCAAACGCAATTACCTATTTTACCTGACAAATACCCATTTCTGTCAGTTCACGTCTGTTTAGACAACACATTTATATCTTACCAGACCCCAGGCTGCAGCCATCAGACACCATCAACAGACAGTGTTAAATCAATAACGCTAATGAATCGCTATACTGCAGCAAATGTCCTGTCTGTATAGAGGACGGTAGCAACAGCAGCCATAGTAATATAATTAATAAAACCTCTAACCCTGGCAATGTGACTGGTACACTCATGGGCTGCCTGGTAATGTGATGCATAATTATCCATGGTAATGTAGAACTTTCATTTAAAATGATGCTAACCAATGTGGCTCATGCAGTGGAATGTATTTTTTTGTCTTGTCAGCTGAGATTATTCAACAAATCATAGCACAGATTGATGGGTACACTTCCTGCTTTGCCTCTACGAGTTCACTTGCAATGGCCGCCAGTCCACCCATTATACCATTGTTGACTTTTCCCGACGCCCGTTCTATTCATTCTATTTCTATTAGAGGTCGACCGATTATGAATTTTCAACGCCGATACAGATTATTGGAGGACAAAAAAAGCCGATACCGATTAATTGGCTGATTTTTTAAATGTATTTGTAATAATGACAATTACAACAATACTGAATGAACACTTATTTTAACTTAATATTTAACCTCAAATAAATAATGAAACATGTTCAATTTGGTTTAAATCATGCAAAAACAAAGTGTTGGAGAAGAAAGTAAAAGTGCAATATGTGCTATGTAAAAAAGCTAACGTTTCAGTTCCTTGCTCAGAACATGAGAACATATGAAAGCTGGTGGTTCCTTTTAACATGAGTCTTCAATATTCCCAGGTAAGAAGTTTTAGGTTGTAGTTATTTTGGAATTATAGGACTATTTCGCTCTATACCATTTGTATTTCATATACCTTTGGCTATTGGATGTTCTTATAGGCACTTTAGTATTGCCAGTGTAACAGTATAGCTTCCGTACGTACCTCTCCTCGCTCTTCCCTGGGCTCGAACCAGGAACACAACAGCCACACTCGAAGCAGCATTACCCTTGCAGAGCAAGGGGAACAACTACTCCAAGTCTCAGAGTGAGTGACGTTTGAAACGCTAAACGCTACTAGCTAGCCATTTCACATGGGTTACACCAGCCTAATCTCGGGAGTTGATAGGCTTGAAGTCATAAACAGCAGAGCTGCTGGCAAAACGCACGAAAGTGCTGTTTGAATGAATGCTTATGAGCCTGCTGGTGCCTACCATCGCTCAGTCAGACTGCTCTATCAAATCAGACTTAATTATAACATAACACACAGAAATGTGAGCCTTAGGTCATTAATATGGTCGAATCCAGAAACGATCATCTCGAAAACAAGACGTTTATTCTTTCAGTGAAATACGGAACCGTTCGGTATTTTATCTAACGGGTGGCATCCATAAGTCTAAATATTCCTGTTACATTGTACAACCTTCAATGTTATGTCATAATTACATAAAATTCTGGCAAATTAGGCAGCCCAAACTGTTGCATATACCCTGACTCTGCGTGCAATGAACGCAAGAGAAGTGACACAATTTCACCTGGTTAATATTGCCTGCTAACCTGGATTTCTTTTAGCTAAATATGCAGGTTTAAAAATATATACTTCTGTGTATTGATTTTAAGAAAGGCATTGGTGTTTATGGTTAGGTGCACATTGGAGCAACAACAGTCCTTTTTCGCGAATGCGCACTGCATCGATTATATGCAACGCAGGACACGCTAGATAAACTAGTAATATCATCAACCATGTGTAGTTAGCTAGTGATTATGATTGATTGATTGTTTTTTATAAGATAAGTTTAATGCTAGCCAGCAACTTACCTTGGCTTCTTACTGCATTTGTGTAACAGGCGGGCTCCTCGTGAGGCAGGTGGTTAGAGCGTTGGACTAGTAACCGAAAGGTTGCAAGATTGAATCCCTGAGCTGACAAGGTAAAAATCTGTCGTTCTGCCCCTGAACAAGGCAGTTAACCCACCTTTCCTAGGTCGTCATTGAAAATAAGAATGTGTTATTAACTGACTTTCCTAGTTAAATAAAGTTTAAATAAAAGCTGTAAAAAATATTATATATATACTGTATTTATTTTTTTAATCGCCGTCCAAAATGAAAACTTGAAATCGGCCCTAATTAATCGGCCATTCCGATTAATCGGTCGACCTCTAATTTCTATGGTAGTAACAGGAGCCACAGCAATCTTATCTTTACTAGCCTATCAAGTGAGAGGCAATTCTATAGAGGCCGTAAAGGAGTCAATGGAATGCAGACATTCCACTGACCAGATTGTAAAATCAGGTTTGTTGAATGTGCACCAAAGTGGATATTCATCAAATCCATTATGATTTAGGAAATTGTAACAGGCCCACAATGTGGTTACTTAAGTCCAATTTTGATATATTTGTCTGTTTTTGCTGCATAACATGTAAAAGTGGTCCTTTTTCAGGTTTAGAAGAAGTGACTGCTAAATGCTAACTCCCGTTCGTATAAGCTGGTTAGCATAGCTACAATCGGTGGTAGTGGTCAGTCATTTTTAACTGTAATGCAGTTGATTGGTGATGATGACATAAACGTGTTAGTGTTGATATCCATGCAATCGTTATACACCGATTTCTACCTAGACATAGTGTGAAATACACATAAACAATAGCCTAAATGAAGGCTAATCTTGCTGGAGGGTAATAGTGTTAAAAGTGATAATTCCCCCACGTGTTTCCATAGCAATTGAATTGTTTTTGTCTGGTTAAATTGTTTTCTTTTTACTGCATCTATGTGACACACGCCAAAACCAGATCAGCTTTATTCATTGGGTAAATCAATGTGTGTAAATCAGGTTAGAGGATATGAGGAGTAATATCCATTTGCTGTACTAGAATTAGTTAGACCTGATGTAGGCCTACTTCTATAGCTAGAGGGCCCCGACAACATCTCTACTGATAATACAGACTCTACTGGTTCAGTTTTTCTCCATTTTCTTATTTTTTTTGTAGTGTAAAGCAATTTGTGACAACTGTATGTAAAAATAGCTTTATAAATACATTTTATTGGTTGATTAAGCTGCTCCTCAGTACCAACTCTAACTCTAACCCAGCCAGTCGAGCCGTCCCCAGCAGCACCTACCCTTCCTCAGGCACGGCCTGTCCCACGGTACGACACTCTCTGGGGGTGTATACCACTTCGATGTCATCCGGGGGGAAATCGATAAGGTCCCTCAGGGGGCCCGACTCGATGATGGGGGGATGGGTGATGAGGTACTCCTCAAAGTCCACCGGCTCCACCGCCTCTGTGAGAGGAACCTGGAAACAGAGAGGAAAGGCTGTGTGAGTGAGTGCCAATTCAGAACTTAATAGGCCTGCCTATGAAACTGGGTTAGCTGCCAAAAATAAATAATCCCCAAAAAGTCCAGCTGGATTACTAGCAAAGAAATGTGGCTTGATGCATGTCACAAGACACGTTCTAGCCCTGGAACCTTTTAAAAACAAATCAAAATATTGGCAGACAGACACTTTAGATCACTGAGGAAATGCTCACAACCCTGATGTAACTGGAAAAGCAAGTCCTGACAAGCAAACCACCTCAGGCATAGTATAATGACTTTATAGGTTTGCTTCTGTCTATTTCTAAAAACAAAGCACCCCGGGGGAGTCTAATTCCTCACTAAGTTCAGTTAAAGCTTTTGGGGTGAATTTAGAACACAATCCGTTCACAGTTGAATTAAACAGTCAGTTTTAGCCTAATTAAGGATGGTTATTTGCTCCTTCAGCTCAGCGGTAGTCGGAACTAGGGAGAGGACACCATTAGGGCTGTATTATTTTGGCACAAGGTCGCTAAAAGTCAATGGGCTGCCTCAGCAAACACTTACTGGTGGGGTGGGCCAGGCCGTGTAGTCCCTGACCACACTATAATAGGGGTGAGAGGGTGTGAAGAATGGACCTTAACTGTTAGCAGATAGACTCCAACCCTATTTCCCTCCACCCTATTTCCCTCCCTGAACACCAAGATGCATTGTGTGTAGGTACTTACGGTGTTGCTGGCGGCGGCACCCACGTTGAGGTTCTTGAGGAGCTGTGGGGAGCCCCCATACTGACCAGCGATCTGTTTTCTCACCTCGGCTGCTACCGTTCTGCAGGGAAGAGAGGGAGAAGCTTAGTAGTGAATGTCAAGCTGTCGTGTTACATCATGCCAAACAGGTAACAGACTCAGATAAAATATGTAGGCCTATAGCTTGTGGCTATATTTCTTATCTATTCCATCTAGGCTTTGCTTATATTCAACACAGTCATAGACGAAGCCTCCAGGCTGCTTACGGTAAAGACATCTTATACACGAGTTTGAAAAGGGCAAGCGAAAGACAGTGTGTCAGCGGAATACGTTATTAGAGAAGACCATTAACCGCTGTGGTCTGGTCACTCCACAGGTCAGGTACAGTAGTCAAGTCCAGCAGTTCTGTTGTGGGCCAAACATTACTATTATGGTCCCTGCTGTGGCTCAGGGCTCTCTCTCTCCCTGGCCCTGCTGATGGCCTTACTGCCCCCTCTGATACGGCACTATATCACTACACAGAGGAGAGAGAACAAATAAAATCCCCTGGACCTCCGTCAGCAACACAAAGCGCTTGGCTAGGCAACTGCTGCTGACTGACTGCACCACTCTGTGTACCTTTAAATCACAGCCACCATCAAAACCCCTCCTCGTACCCTTGAACAAAACAACTACGCAGCACTAGCCCAGAGAGGGAGGCACAAACAAACAACAAATTACAAAATGTCACATGAGGAACTTGAAGAGATGGAGAGAGGGATGAGAGGGTGACCAGAGGCAGGTTAGGTCAGAGAAAAGGTAACAGGCAGCTAGGCCAATAACATGAATGCATTTCTGAATCTCAGGCAAGTGTAAATATAGCGTATAACTTTCCAACTCAGGAAAGACATGATGATGTAGGCTAGGCCTAGATATACTGGTGGCTACTGCAGTGCTGTCACCTGGATAACAGGCAGATGCACTGAACCAGCTACAATACATAGCACTGTTCTGCTGCTAGGGCTTATACTCGGGACCTTTATTAAGCCTGCCTGGTCACTGCTCCGGACAGAAGAGGAGGAACAGACAGCATGATACAGGCAGGCTAGTGCGCTCCTTGCATCATTTGGAACACAAGGTCACCTCATACACACACACACACACACCTAAATCTGCAATATGTAACGTTTTGGACGACCAGAACAAATTCAAGTTATAGACCTGTAATTGAAAGTAAAACCAAACTGATAGTAAAAAGTAATATAACACTGAAAGTAAAGCAAAAACTAAACTTAATGGGAAACATAGAAAGAGCTAAGAAAAGAGTAACCACTTTTTAGACATGCTTTCAATGAGAATTACAGATGTATACAACACATTTCTATGTGATTTTGGTCAGGTTGCCCAAAAAGTTACATATTGCGGCTTTAAATGCAAAACACAATCAGACATTGTTTTGGCCTGACTTAATGAGAAAGAACTGAAAGTCAGTCTCAACTCCAAAGCTGAAAAGGGACTTTGAACAGGCCTCACTGTCTCTAAAGTCTTCCAAAAAGTTTAGACTTTTTGAGATGACATTTGGGAAGCAAAGACTGAACAGAAATACTTTTGTTCAGATCAGACAATATACAGAATAGAGCCATACTCCCCCAGTCCTCCTAATAAAAAAAGACAGCCAGACTCACACCAACAACAGAAGACATGATGGATAAAATACCTGCTATTCATAGTCTCATTCTGTCAGTAATTTCTAAATAATACCAGGAGATGTCATCACATCACAGCGTTCCAAAAACCCTCACAGATGATCCTTTGGGGGTGATGGTGCTCCTTCATCAAGCATGGAGGTCTGAGCTCAACCATAATGTATGTGTGTGTTTTACTATACTTGTGAGTACCAGAAGTCCATTTTCAGTACTAACTTGCAAAATGGCTATTTTAATTTTAAAGGTTAGGTTTAGGGTTAAGGGAAAATAGGATTTTAAAGGGGAATCAATTGTTGCCCCCCAAAAAGTCCTATATATAGTATAGTGTGTGTGTGTGTGTGTGTGAGATTACCGGTATTCTCTATATAGGGGTTGTGTTCATAAATCACTTATTTGTTTCCCCTCTTCTTTATTTGTGCAGACATTCTTGGTAGGCCTATGTACTTTATGTTAACAACAACTGCTTCATAGATTCCTTTTTACACTCATGACTTGGCAAATGTCACAATAATGCAGACACTAGTCACTCCTAAACTGAAACCAACCCCACAGCCACAATAATCATTATGAATAGGCCTATAATTTGCCTCCTGGCACAGACTGCTGTCCTGTAAAACGTTTTTTTGTGTGTTTTTTTTAACCTTTATTTAACTAGGCAAGTCAGTTAAGAACAACTTCTTATTTTCAATGACGGCCTAGGAACAGTGGGTTAACTGCCTGTTCAGGGGCAAAACGACAGATGTGTACCTTGTCAGCTCGGGGATTTGAACTTGCAACCTTTCGGTTACTAGTCCAACTCTCTAACCACTAGGCTACCCTGCCGCCCGGCCCCGGAGGCAGGGTGGGGGGACTAAATACTGCTTAAAGGTGTCCTGTTCATTTGCTCTACCACATACGGTTTAAGTGTGATTTGTGCAACATAATATGGCTAGCTACTTTATGATGATTTGGCAGTTTCAGTTTGACAATTACAATCAATCAACAGTTGGATGTTGTGATTGCTATATCATAAACAAAGCCAAGGGGTAACCAAACTCTTTCTTCGCATGTGAGATATGACCCATTTTCTACTCGATTGTTTTACATCCAGCTTTAATTCCACTGGCATGCACTGCAAGCAACGGAAATTGACACAAAGCCCTTTGTTCGTATTAGATCTGAATGCATACATTTAACTGGGGCAGATAGGTTTGATCATGTCGGGCTTTTACAGGTAAACTAGTTAACATTCTCCATGACGATTTTAGCTACTGTATTGTTTGCTACCGTGTCAATGAAGTCTCGTCGATGTGTCAGTGGCAACCACCCAGCCGTAGCCACCAAAGTAGCTCAGCTGTCTAACGTTACTACGGATTTTCTAGTAGTCTACACGCAGTCCAATGAATACTTAGCTAAATCCTTGTAAATAAAGATAATGGTTGTAATTGATAGTACGATAGATGTCAAAGGTACATTTCAAACCCGTATGTATGTAACCGCACGAGACAAAAATAACATTGCGAAAAACTGTTCTCTATGGGCGGGTCACTGGGGCATCTTTGATATGGCTAACGACAGCTAACTTGGATGGATGCTAGCAGGCTGGGCCTTAATTGCGAATGGGTTTGCTTTGAAATGGAGCTCAGAGGACGATAGGTTTTTAAAGATTGAAAACGGCATAGCTTGAACGGGGGACTCTGTCAATGCAATCACTGTAAAAGTTAGAAGTAACTCCCTTACCTGCTGATTTTTTGGGCGAATGCGCGGCGCTCAGCCATAGCTGTAGCCGCAGATGTGCTTGGATTCACAGGCTTTCCACTACTCTCAGCTGCTGGGAAAAAAGAGACTGGGAATAGCTACCGTAAACCTCATAAATCAGGCGCACACGAACACACCCTGCCAGAGGTTAGACAGACTGTAGTTGTATGACACCAAAAACGGAATTAATACAAGTTTCATAATGCCATTTGGCACATATTTACTGTTGAATAAATGTTCATTTTCAAATAGTTTATCACAACCCCACTGGATTCTTGAATTTCATGCAAGTCCCAATACATTGTCTGACTATAAATCATTTATGGCAATGGAATGTTTTGGCACCCTAAAAGCCAATTGTAAGTAATGGATCAATTTAAAATTAGGTCAGCACCAACAATTTAACTGAATGAATGTGACCGTAAAAGAGATGATGTGCTTGTAGTAGCCGCGCAGCAACATTTACGTTGCAGAATGACGCAAACACCGCGAGAGTCGCGTGCTTGGCTTGTGGTTTTGCTTCCTCAAAATGTAAACACTGGGAGCTGGTGAGATTGCCAGATACACAGTAAGTATCAAACTGCAATGCGAACTTTTATGTTAAATTATTTGACATGTATAAATGTATTCGAACGAGTCTCGGATGTATGTTGTTCTACCGGAGACTGAACGCAAAGTTAAATTATTCGCGTGACTGCTAACTAGCTGAACAATGTGTAAATTAGCTCGCTAACGTTAGCTAGCTAACTGTTTGCGCTCTGGCCAACTCCATTGCTTTCATTGTCAATCCAAACATGTTTGCCATGACACTTCCATAAGGAGTTGGCTGGGGTAGAGATTAGGTAGCTAGCTGGGGGTTTAATGTTGTTAAACTGCTAGTCGGCAACACTGTAACGTTACCGTTTCAATTCAAACCCTTTGTCTTTAACTAAAACGACAACATAAATGAATGTCTTGTCCTTTCAAATGAAGCATTTCAGGAAGACAGTGCGGTTGTTAACGACGCTGGGATGAGTTCAATTTCCCGGTGGTCAAAATGGAGAATAAAGGGACTGATGAGGTGGAGAAATTGAAGACAAAGTTCTTGTCAGCATGGCACAATGTGAAGTACAGTAAGTGCATCGTAATGGTTATTCCAGACCCCCATTTAGGCTCCTGTTATCCTCTACACGTTGCTGTCTCAATCCTTCTAATTTAAGTTAATTGACCACTGCAATTTAAAACAGGCTTTGTAAGATTTAACAGCTGTCAGCTGAGTTGTTATTCGCTTCAGCACATGACAGATGTGATAATTACCAGAGCATGTGTGATTATTCTGATAAGATAAGAATCAATTGTGGCTGACTCTGCAGCTTCTCAAGCATGTGCTTATACTCCATATAATTTCTATACGGATCCTCTGTCTGACCCTAGCAATACTATCTGTGCTTCAGATAGATGATCATAACACAGGTACACCTTGTACTGTGGAAAATAAAAGGCCACTCTAAAATGTGCAGTTTTGTCACACAATACCACATATTTCTCAAGTTTTGAAGGAGTGTGCATTTGGCATGCTGACCCCAGGAATGTCTACCATAGCTCCACCATAGCTGTTGCCAGAGCATAAAGAGAAATTCTCAATACGTCCTACTGGCCTCACAAACGCAGGCCACGTGTATGGCATCATGTGGGCGAGCTGATGTCAATGTTGTGAACAGGGTGCCCCATGGTGGAGGTGGGGTTATGGTATGGGCAGGCATATGCTACAGACAACGAACACAATTGCATTTTATCGGTGGCAATTTTAATTCACAGAGATACCTTGACGAGATCCTGAGGCCCACAATCAACAGCCTGATCAACTCTATGCGAAGGAAATGTGTTGTACTGCATGAGGCGAATGGTGGTTAAATCAGATACTGACAGGTTTTCTGATCCACGCCCCTACCTTTTTGAAGGGGTCTTTGACCAACCGATGTGTATCTGTATTCTCAGTCATGTGAAATCTATAGATTGGAGCCTAATGAATTTATTTCAATTGACTGATTTCTGTATACAAACTGTAACTCAGTAAAATCTTTGGAAATTGTTGCATGTTGAGTTTTATATTTTTGTTCAGTATAATAATATATGCCATTTAGCATTTGCTTTTATCCATGATCTACCAACTAAGCTACTGAGTTAATTCACAACTACCTACCTACCCTATGGCTAATTAACTATTTCATTCTGATCTTTAGGTTGGGCTTTGAAGTCAAAAACCTACTTTAGCAGAAATTCCCCAGTGTTCCTCCTGGGGAAATGCTACCATTTTAAGGCTGACGGTAAGGTAACACACACGTACTGATTTTCGGTCCTCATTGCTGTGTTCCCTTTCCGAATAGACTCTTACTCACTGGCTCCTTTTCAATATGTGATTGATCTGATTGAATATGATTTCTTTGATCAGATGAGAATAGCCCAACAGAGAGCTGCAGCACTGAGGTCTGTGATGCACCCCCCGCCACAGGGGGTGACGACGTGGAGGCCTTCCGGAGGGACTTTGCGTCCCGTGTGTGGTTGACCTACAGAGAGGAGTTCCCTGCCCTGCCAGGCTCCTCCCTAACCTCTGACTGTGGCTGGGGCTGTATGCTGAGGGCGGGACAAATGATGCTGGCTCAGGCCCTCATACTACACTTCCTGGGCAGAGGTCAGTGGGATGGCAGTGGGCCAGGGTTGTGTTCATTAGGCACTAAATGGAAGAAAACCTTTTGAAATGGGGACTACCAGAGGTGTATTCAAATGGAAGGAAATGGGTTGAAACAGTGAGGGGTAACCTGAAAAAATCATTTATATTGCTACAGTTTCTATAGTTGCTTTCTTGCAATGGTTTGCTATGTTGTGCACTGATGAGTACACCCCTGGTCCAGTAAGAAATACTTATTTTAGTTTTCCATTGCAAAAAATTAAAATCATTTTCTGTTGCGTGCCCTAATGAATGCAATCCAAGTTTATAGTATGACCCTTATAACTCTTACTAAAAAAAAGGAAAGTCCTTGGTTCCTCATTCCTTTGTCAAACATTGTCAAACAATATCTGAGAATTTCGTAATTTAATGAGTTTTGTCATTGAAGTGCTTTCTCTGTTCTTCACAGTAGGATCTCTTGAGATTCACACTAGTGAATATGAAACTAATTTACTACCATTTTAATGCAACCATTTAGAAAACAATATTTAAGCCTTAACTTGTTCTACCACTGAATGTGAAATACAGTATGTCATTAAATAAATCTTTTAAGCTATAAAATGACTAATGGCCACTTAAAGAACTGAAATTGATCAATAAATATCTTTCATTCACTCTGCAAGGTCATTATGTTACTGCCTCGTGCCCAAGTCCGTCTCCTTTATGGCATTGGCCACTCACACCCTCACCACCCCAGGTGCCCACCCTGTTTGTAGGGCTAAAACGCTGTAAAAGTGAAATACTGGACATACTGAGAGGCCTATAATTGGACTATTATACAATAGGGTTTTCTCATTCTCTTATTTAAAGTCAAACTCGACTATCTGTTATAGCAGAAGATTTAAGCCCAAACTTTATTTCCCTGAGTTCTGAAACTATATTCTAAGAGTCTTTGGTCTGGAGAGTGTGGTTCGATGTCTGAGGTGTTGTCATAGGCAACAGGGCAAATACTTTTGTATATATTTTCAGTTTGATCATTTCCGCGGTCGAGCTGAGAGCCAGAACGCCAGTACCTTTTGCTGTAGCTTTCTTGTGCTGAATGTAGCTTACATTTTGTTTTCTCAAGATATTGGCATATTTGCAGAACATAAGTGCCTCATACAAATGTTTTAATATGAAAATGATTTCCTTCGCTAGCAGAGTGTTCGACTAACAAAATGGAAAAGATATACGAGATGTTAAAAACTCCCTTTGACCCTCCTCTGTCTGTGTGCCTCAGACTGGACGTGGTCGGAGGCGTTGGCCCTCCAGCCTCTGGACACAGAGACCTGGACCACCAGTGCAGCCAAGCGTCTGGTGGCCAGCCTGGAGGCCTCACTGCAGGGAGAGAGGCCCTCGGACCCAGGACCAATGCTTCATGCTCCAGGGGCCCCTGGAAGAGTTGAGGAGGCTGACATCCACCAGAGGGAGGTCTACCACCGCACCCTGGTGTCCTGGCTTGGGGACAGCCCTCAGGCACAGCTGGGTGTCCACAGACTGGTGGAGTTAGGCCTGGTGTCTGGGAAACGGGCAGGGGACTGGTATGGCCCTGCCGTGGTGGCACACATCCTGAGGTGGGTCTGGTTCTAGGGTTACATTAATGCTGTTTCACACAACCTGAGGTGGGTCTGGTTCTAGGGTTACATTAATGCTGTTTCACACATTCTTGGTGGCCACCAAATAACTATCTTTCCCTCTCTTTCACTCTTAGAAAAGCTGTAGAGGAGGCAACAGACCCTGGGCTGTCGGGCATAACTGCTTATGTCTCCCAGGACTGTACAGGTATGACAGATGAACCTCCTCGGGGCCCAAGGTCTGGGCATCTCATCAGGAGAAACACAGTGTAGGAGGACAATGTATATAGAGCTGGAATGGAGAGCGAGAGCCAGGGAGGAGAGAGCGAGACTATAGATGGACAGAGAGGATCGAGGGAGGATGGGTAGAGAGAGAGAGAGAGCTGGCCAGCAGAGTGCTACAGAGTTGACAGGAGGCTAACCACCTCCTCTAACTCCCCCTGTCCTAAATCGTCCTCCCTCCAATAACCTGGATTTTGAATGAAGTCATTATTCTCAACAGCGAGTGATTGGGACTGGTTGTGTGACAGAGAGAGGAGAATGTTAAGATGAGAGCTGCAGGATCTAGACTCTGCCCCCTATGTGAGGGGATCAGTGTGGGGTCAGTAGTAGGGCACTATAAGAATAACAGATGTGGACAGCAGCAGTGGATTACACTCTCACTGCTATACAGACTACAGACACACTTATGATTGGAGACCTGGGTGAGAGAGTTGAGTACAGAAGTTGCTCTATAGCTTACCTATGTAATAACACCTGACTGCATTTTCACTTTATAGTAAGAACATTCATGATCATTGCAAATGTCCTTCAGTGTGTGATAGCAGGGTTTAGAGGCAGGCAGATGACCAGGCAGGCGTTTGACCCCTGTCTGACCTCTGGTATTGATCCCTTTATAGTTTACAGTGCTGATGTCATCGATAGCCACCAGTCGTGTGTGGCTGGGGGAGCAGATGCCCTGCCCCTTACTGACAGCCGGGCGGTCATCATCTTCATCCCAGTCCGACTGGGGGGAGAGAAGACCAACCCAGAGTACTTCAGCTTTGTCAAGGTGGGAAAAACAATAGCCCTAACCCTTGTAGGATGATCCAGTCTAGAATGTAGGTTTAAGTGAGTTGTGGTTTTAAAATCACTAATTCTGAATGTCCAGAAAACATGTAAACTTACTACCACTATGCTATATCAAACAAAGGGATCTCTAACCTAATCAGAGAGCCTGTGTATTAGCAAAAATACCTACGCAGTACTATATTTGAATTCCAGATTCAGGTTAAAGGTTGTGTCTGCAGGGAAGTGACCTAATAAAAAGCATGAGCAGACACACACCCAGAAATGTTTGAAGAGTAAAGGTGAATAAACTGTATGAAAATAAAGTCCCACACTATACTTAATGTCCTCCCAACAATTGAATGGGTGAACTTCATCAAGGCTTCCACCACGCCTTCAGTTTTTTCGGGTTTTTTTTCACTTCTTTGCTGTTACGTTGCTGATGAAGTTTACCCATTCAATTGTTGGAAGCGCATATAGTGTGCAAATTTCTTAATTTATTTTGTCTTAAAGGCCCAGTTCAGTCAAAAACCTGATTTGTCTTGTATTTTATATATTTTTCCACAATGAGGTTGGAATAATATTGTGAAATTGTGAAAATTATGATAATGCCCTTTTAGTATAAGAACTGTTTGAAAAGACCGCCTGATATTTCAGCCTGTTTTGGTGGGATGGAGATTTGGCCTTCCATGGTGACATCACCAGGTGGTAAATTAGTTAGACCAATAAGAATGAGTTCCAAACCTCTCTGCCAATAACAGCTAGTTTTCAGTTTTCCCAGACAGTCTTATCAAAATGATTGGATGAGAAATTGCTCTTTGTTACTTTTTTACCATTTTAATTTAAAATAATTACAGTAAGGTACTTAATTGTTACACAGACATTATTTGCTATTAAGAAAAAAAGGCTTTACCAGCACAGCTACTCATGAGTAGTAGTTCCCCTTCTCAGCTAATTTAGATATGATAGCAGGGAGACAGTAGACAGCATTACCTACAGCAGTACATAAACCTGTTTATAATGCATATGGCTGAGTATAAACCTGGAGACAGTATTAGCTACAGCAGTACATAAACCTGTTTATAATGCATATGGCTGAGTATAAACCTGGAGACAGTATTAGCTCCAGCAGTACATAAACCTGTTCTATATGGCTGAGTATTTGACCATGTGTCCCCTGGTCTCCATCCTCCTCAGAGCATATTGAGTCTGGAGTACTGTATTGGTATCATCGGGGGCAAGCCCAAACAGGCCTGCTACTTCGTGGGCTTTCAAGGTTAGTGTTTCACCCAGAAACCAACCTGAGGACAAAAGACTAGAGGACAGTGGAGATAATTTGCCGTACTGTCCCCCTCCTCTCTTCTCTCTGTATAAAGAGATAAAGTAAGTTAATGCATTCGTGTTTGAGAGGAGTGTGTGTGAAACAGCTCTTATTTTATTTTCTCTGACCCATCAAAGCCCTACTCATTTATCACAAGGGGTAAACATCCGAAGTTGTGTCCGTAATTGATTTCCATAGGAGACATTATGCATATCATTTCATTCTCATCCATCCAGCGGGCCCCAAAGTGAGCCACTCTCCATCACCTTCAGTGGACGGGAGGAACCTTCAGTTGTACATCTTGGCAGTCAATATTTACATTTTACCAATTTGAAATGAAGTGTCGGGTGATGTCTAAATGACAAGCAATACATTCTCCCTGCCAAGCTACGACTCCGGCCCGCATACATCATATGCAAATGGTCGAATATAATTGCGTGTTTGTAAAAGTAATTTCCCCACCAAAAATTTAATGACAGCCCCCTTTCTGTGGCCGGGAGGAAAAAATGTGCTTGTACAACAGCATTTGATTATGCAGAGTTGAATCCGCACTGGTCGATATTAAAAAACAGGAGGCGTATTTGACTGGAAGAATGCTAACAGTAGCCTAGCGAAATGACTTTTCTGCATAGAGATTGGAGGGAAGGAGTATGTCGTCGCTCGTCGGTGTGGTAGCGTTTGTAATAATCAGATGTTTTTGAATAACTTGTCTTTTGTTTTGTCCTTGCAGATGACAGCTTGATTTACATGGACCCTCATTACTGTCAGTCTTTTGTGGATGTCAGCACTAACCATTTCCCTCTTCAGGTAATGGGAAATTACACTGAGCTGACTGGGGCTCAGTAATGTGAATTTAATAGTTTCTGTTAGTACTTAAGGGTATGAATCCTAAAGCAGCCTCCGTTCAATTACTGAGTCCCTGGCTGCTGATTTATTTGCTACTCAGATATGTGAGGCTGCTGTGGAGGAGAAATATGGAGAATATAGAGAGGCTCAGATACTATGATCCTGAATATTTCAGCAGTAGAACACATAAAAACCTGCATTTATCATTGACTACTGCATTGAAACTTCTCCTGATGCTTGTCTGTAGAGCCAGCACACAGTGGGACACGAGACCAGAAACAGAGCCTGATTTGTTTTTTTTCACCAGTCTGAGTGTGTGACAACAGATGAATTTGAATTTCATTGCATTCATAAAACATAACATTTTATATTCATAAACGTTCCTACCTATTTCATACTTTACTGCATTATCACGATCAATTAAACAATATTTTTTTTAATAACCAGTAATAATAATCGTTGTCAATTTGACACAGCGAACATTTTGTATTTTTAGTCGTATCATTGCCCGTCGCCAAAGAAGATGCCTTTCAGTAAGATGGACCCCAGTTGTACCATAGGCTTTTACTCTAGAAGTGTCCAGGACTACCAGACAATCAGCCACGAACTGTCCAAGGTGGGTTAACTAAAGGCTTTACTATTTAGTCCAAATCATCTTCGTTTATTTCTTAATCATTGTCATCAGATAAATTAATACCCAATATGAAAGCATAGAACGTGAGTGAGAGGAAAGCATATATGTGTTAACTGTGGATAAGTGTCTGCTATAATGACCATATTATACAATACTCTGAATGTCTAAGAGAAGTTAAATCAACTGGCCATCTGGTGGCACTATTTAGCTGTTAATCTGAGGCAGTTTCCCTCTCCCTGCTCCCATCCCTGCCCTACAACTGTGTCTGTTGCTTTCATGCAGGATGCTCGCGTCTTAACTCAATTCAACTTTTTAGGCTTTTATATAACATTCTTTGTGTCTGTCTTTGTGTCTGTGTTTGTGTATCAGGTGTTGCTGCCGTCAGCGAATGAGAAATACCCAGCATTCACTTTCATGCAAGGTCACGGAAGAGATTACAACCTTTCGGCGGAGTTGACCCCGGAGAAGAGGGAATGGCCGTTTATCCGTGACCCACAGAGAGCAGCCGCTACCGCTGGAGACTTCGTGCTGCTCTGAAGGTCAACGCTGCGGTCAAAGGTCATGGTCAGAGACTTTTAAAATGACCAGCGAAGTGACTTTACCAGACAGACTGAAACCTGCTTATCCAAGGCCAGGACTCTATTCCACAATTATGAAAATACATAGCCAATATAAAAATGTTCTCACACCAGCATTCGTGACTTAATACACGAAACCTAAACATATTAAAATTGTTATCTTATACTGTAGATAGTTGCTGTTAGTTTTGATTGTTCTGTGGAAATCGGTAACATAGGGCAAAGGATCAAACAAACATACCATGGGTCTGTAAGCGCTATGAGGTTGTACTGAGGGTTATGCGATGTACTGTATCTTGTACACTGTGCATTATTGATACAGATGGAGAATTGGGTGCCTTGGCTTATTGGAAGACAAGCTCTCAACCAAATATAAAAGACATTTGCCTTGTAAGGAAATCAGTTCTGCACTTTAGGAGGCGGTAGTCATCAGAGGTTATGTGTGAGGATATCACTGTGGTTCTATAGCTGGGCCTTACAACACAGTGAAGTGCTATAGGAGAGTGTCATTCAGACTATTTTTTTTTAGAAGTGTGTAGAAATACTTTGATAGTCCTGAAGGTTTTAATGGTCAAATATGTTCTAGGGTTACACTCTTATGATTTCAAGACCACATTTACATTAGGAGGAAAAGTTTTAGATTGCCAAATCATTTCAAGACGTCTTTGAATTTTCAAACAGCCATTTGAGAATTTCTGACCTTGAAAGGATACAGTACTTTTGTTCATGCATTTTTTTTATTTCCCAAAGCAAATGAATTGTCTAAATGGAAAGGTTTTCCAATGTCACAGTCAAACCCATCTATAGAGGTGACCGGTACAATGCCTTGCTTGTCTTTGTACTTTCACAATAATTACGAACTTTAAATATACGTTACCCACATACTAAGTTAATTGAGTAATCTCATTTAAATGGTGATATTTGTAGGAGCCACAATTTCTTATGTGGGTTGAATGTAATTGAAATGTTCAACTGTAAATGCATAAAGACAGCTACATTCTACCCGTGTTGCAAAATGTTCCCAAAATTCATCTCTTTATCACAGTTGATTCTCACACTGCTGTGCAGCAAAGTAGAATAAAGTCATAAAACCTTTTGGATTTTCTGATCTGTGCACCTCTTTACAAGCATTAAAGAGAGAGATATCTCTTGGAAAAACATATTTGTTTTGTCTCATCTTGCCGTGCATAATACAACACTTGTTGTGTTAAAATCCTGTTTATTCCCCAGTCAAATGTACTAGATTAAAACTAATCGTATGTGCTAACCATCTCTACAGCCCATTAACCAGCCGGCGGGAAAAATGTGACCCTCTGACACAGGCTGGGATTGTGTCCTCCCGTGGAGGAAAAGAAAATATCCTCGTGCAACGACGCACTGTTGCCATGGGTAATATTTCTTGTGCCCCCATCGTTTGAGCTATGCTGTACATGTTTTCACGTACAATACAAATTATTGTATTGTGAGGAGCTTGGCCTTGGGTTAGGGGGTCAGAGGTCCCAGTTTTGGGGGGAAAGTTGCCCTTCTGAGAGGATGCCACGGTAGGGGTGAGGATGGAAAGAGAGACCGAGAGGAAGAATCAGGGATCTGTTCGCATGTCCGTTCACTGAGAGAGAGGAACCAGAGAGCTGGCAGAGAACATAATAGCATCATTTTAGAGGAAGTGTCTGAACAGTACATAACAGGCTGTTTTTAGGGCCAAACCGGCTGGCTGAGTGGATGGAGAGATGGACATCGAGTCATCAAATATGCAGCAATGTTTTGGTGCTGTGGCTGTGGAGAGGAATGACATGGGAGGGGGAACGTTATGAGGGGAAGGATTTGCAGATTTTTGTCAGGCCCCAGGTGAACATGAAAGAGTGTTGTGCTGGGGGGCACGGGGCTGGCTGCTGTGTGCTGTAAGGGACTGCTGTGTTCACCATGTATTTACAGGGATGTATGAATATTTGATTAATGAGTCATGGATGGGCTCCGGGGAAATGCACTAAGTAGGCATGCAGCGGCTGTACAAAGCCACACACACACAACAGTGCCAATAGTGTCATTGACATTGTGAATTCCAGAAAATCTAATCTGCCCAGCCGAGCACATTCCTCACATGAAAGGGACTCCATGAGAGGCATCTTTCTGTCCCAGAGTTTGGAGCTCACAGATAGACGCTCAATAAAGATTTTATTTTGGTGTCATTCACGGGAGGAAATGGCTTGTGTCGCTGGTCACGCAGCCCTTGGGCGACTTGTCGGTTAATGCGCTGGAATGGAATGAAGCAGAGTTTTGGCGGAATCGGCAGCACGCAAGTTCTTGGGACTAGGCCTACAGGTCTGACGGAGTCTCTGAGGGCTAGAGTAAGACCCTTCAATACAATGTATTTGGGTCAAGATGTGTAAAAAAATTAATAAATAAACATTCACACATAAAAATATGAAAATACAGTATTTAAGCCAAATCAGCATAGTAAATCCAACCCTGTTACATTCCACTATTCTACTGTAGATGTTTGAGATTAGTCTTATTTAATTGTGCACTTGTTAAACCCTTAGATCATTGCGGTGCAGCATAACCTTTGATCTTGCAGTGCCATTAAACATGTTGCATTTATAATGCAGAGAGCTGTTTAATTTGGATATTGGCCATCTTCATGAACTCAGCGCTGTGTATACCCAGCCAGGTCTGCTGCAGCCCAGAGCACAGGATGATGGATGGTAGGGGGCACATCCACTGGAATTAAATCTGCTCCAACAGATTACAGGAAGATAAACAGGGTGGATGTGTGTGCGCGTGTGCGTGCGTACAGTACGTTTGTGTGTTAGGGCAGCCATATTCACACCCCTTGACTTTTTCCACATTTTGTTGTTTTACTGACTGAATTGTAAGATATTTTGTGTTACTGGCCTACACACAATACCCAATAATGTCAAAGACATTTTTACAAATGAATAAAAAATTAAAAGCTGAAATGTCGTGAGTCAATAAGTATGAATACTTACTGACTCAAGATATTTCAGCTTTTAATTTTGTATTACTTTTTTATGGCAAGCCTAAATAAGTTCAGGAGTAAAAATGTGCTTAGCAAGTCGCATAATAAGTTGCATGGACTCACTCTGGATGCATTAATAGTGTCTAACATGATTTTTGAATGACTACCTCATCTCTGTACCACACAGTGAATTTCAAACATAGATTCAACCACAAAGATCAGGGAGGTTTTCCAATGCCTCGCAAAGAAGTGTACCTATTGGTAGATGGGTAAAAAAAAAGAAGAAACAAACGTTGAGTATCTCTTTGAGCATGGTGAAGTTATTAATTACTCTTTGGATGGTATATCAATACACCCAGTCACTGCAGAAGATACAGGCGTCCTTCCTAACTCCGTTACCGGAGAGGAAGGAAACTGCTCAGGGATTTCACCATGAGGCAAATGGTGACTTTAAAACAGTTACAGAGTTTAATGGCTGTGATAGGAGAAAACTGAGGATCGATCAACAACATTGTAGTTACTCCACAAAACTAACCTGAATGACAGAGTATAAAGGAGGCCTGTACAGAATAAAAATATTCCAAATCCTGTTTGCAATAAGGCGCTAAAGTAAAACTGCAAAAAATGTGGCAAATTAATTAACTTTATGTCCTGAATGCGTTATGTTTGGGGCAAGTCCAAAACATCACTGAGTACCACTCTTTATATTTTCAAGCATGGTGGTGGCTGCATCGTGTTATGGGTATGCTTGTCATCGGCAAGGACTAGGGAGTTTTTTTGGATAGAAATAAACGGAATATAGCTAAGCACAGGCAAAATCCTAGAGGAAACCCTTGTTTAATCTGCTTCCCAACAGAGACTGGGAGACAAATTCACTTTTCAGCAGGACAATAACCTAAAACACAAGGCCAAATATACACTGGAGTTGTTTACCAAGACAACATTGAGTGGCCTTTTTACAGTTTTGACTTAAATCTACTTGAAAATATATGGCAAGTCCTGAAAATTGCTGTCTAGCAAAGATCAACAACCAACTTGACAGAGCTTGAAGAATTTCAAAAATAATAATGTGCAAATATTGTACAATCCAGGTGTGCAAAGCTCTTAGAGACTTACCCAGAAAAACTCACCGCTGTAGTCACTGCCAAGCGTTATTCTAATATGCATTGACTCAGGTAGTTGGATACTTATGGAATCAAGATATATTAGTGTTTTATATTTCAAAAATATTTTACAAATGTTCAAATTTGTCTTCCACTTTGACATGAAGGCTTATTTTGTGTAGATCATTGACAAGAAATTAAATCAATTTTAATCCCATCTTGTAACAAAACAAAATGTGAAAAAAGTCAAGGGGTGTGAATACTTTCTGAAGGCACTGGAAGTTCAGTTCTGCTCCTAGCAGAACTCGGCATAGGGAAGTGAACATCTGTGCTCGCATACCTTCGCTTGAAAATATTTGTGTTAGTCCATCTTGAGAACCAAAAGCAACAACATAGCCAGTATACACTTCCTCAAAATAGTCCTAATTAGTCTAAGACAGGGATCTACAACCCTGTTTCTGGAGAGCTACCATCCTGTAGGTTTTCACCCCAACCTTAATCTTGCACATCTGATTCAGATACTTAGTTGGTTTATAAACTGATTCAGGTTAGTTACAACAGGAGTAGGAGGCTTGGAGTGAAAACCTACAGGAGGGTAGCTCTCCAGGAACAGGTTTAGAGACCCTGAAATCGGTCATTAATTTTGATGTTTTTATAAGGAGGTCTAAGATGTTTTGTTATTCAAGTGAAAAAATTTGCATGAAGCGGAACTGAGTTGCCTCTTGTTGAATGAAAACAAGCACTTCATTGAAGAATCCCGTCCATATAAATTTGACATCTATCTAAGATGTTTTGTGCAGTATTTCTCAAGTGAAAAAATTTGCATGAAAACTAGTTGCCTCTTGTTGAATGAAAACAAGCACTTCATTGAAGAATCCCGTCCATAGTTGCCCCTCCTAGGAGTAATACTGTTGACCAATCACAGACGAAGGGGCGTAGACTTGATACCAAACTTCGACTCACCTCAAGAAAAAATGTCTTGTGCACGAACAGCCAGAAAAGACACCAAAATTATCAAAAATGTCGTTACAATAAATGTATAATAATATAATGTATAGATATATAATAATATAATATACAGTGCATTCGGAAAGTATTCAGACCCCTTGACTTTTTCCACATTTTGTTAAGTTACAGTCTCATCATCCCACACACAATACCCAATAATGACAAAGCAAAAACTGTTTTATTTGTCAATTTTAGCAAATTTATATAAATAAAAACAGAACTCTTACAGTTACATAAGTATACTGACCCTTTACTCAGTACTTTGTTGAAGCACCTTTGGCAGCGATTACAGCCTCGAGTGTTCTTGGGTATTACACCACAAGCTTGGAACACCTGTATTTGGAGAGTCTCTGCAGATCCTCTAAAGCCCTGTCGGGTTGGATGGGGAGCGTCTCTGCAGATCCTCTAAAGCCCTGTTGGGTTGGATGAGGAGCGTCTCTGCAGATCTGTCTCTGCAGATCCTCTAAAGCCCTGTCGGGTTGGATGGGGAGCGTCGCTGCACAGCTATTTTCAAGTCTCTCCAGAGCTGTTTGATCGAGTTCAAGTCCGGTCTTTGGCTGGGCCACTCAAGGACATTCAGTGAACCTTCGCCACAGTCTGAGGTCCATAGCGCTCTGGAGCAGGTTTTCATCAAGGATCTATCTGTACTTTGCTCCGTTCATCTTTTCTTCAATCCTGACTAGTTTCCCAGTCCCTGCCACTGAAAAACATCCCCACAGCATGATGCTTGGACACACCTACTCATTCCAGGGTTTTTCTTTATTTTTACTATTTTCTACATTGTAGAACAGTTGTGAAGACAACAAAACTATGAAATAACACATATGGAATCATATACTGTAGTAACCAAAAAAGTGTTAAACAAATCAAAATATATATTATATTTGAGATTCTTCAAAGTAGCCACCCTTTGCCTTGATGACAGCTTTGCACACTCCACCCTTGGCATTCTACCAACCAGCTTCATGAGGTAGTCACCTGGAATGCATTTCAATTAACAGGTGTGCCTTGTTAAAAGTTAATTTGTAGAAATTCTGCAATGGACATTAGACCAGTAGAAATCTGTCCTTTGGTCAGATGAGTACAAATTTGCGATTTTTGGTTGTAACTGCAGTGTCTTTGTGAGACACAGAGTAGGTGTACGGATGATATTCACATGTGTGGTTCCCACCGTGAAGCATGGAGGAGGAGGTGTGGGGGTGCTTTGCTGGTGACACTGTATATGATTTATTTAGAATTCAAGGCACACTTCACCAGCATGGCTACCGCAGCATTCTGCAGCGATACACCATTGCATCTGGTTTGCACTTAGTATACTATCATTTGTTTTTCAACAGGACAATGACCCAAAACGCACCTCCAGGCTGTGTAAGGGCTATTTGACCAAGAAGGAGAGTGATGGAGTGCTGCATCAGATGACCTGGTCTCCACAATCACCCGATCTCAACCCAATTGACATGGTTTGGGGTGAGTTGGACTGCAGACTGAAGAAAAAGCAGCCAACAAGTGCTCAGCATATGTGGGAACTCCAAGACGGTTGGAAAAGCATTTGGGCGGCAGTGGTTAGTGGTTAGAGTGTTGGACTAGTAACCGAAAGGTTGCAGATCGAATCCCCGAGCTGACAAGGTAAAAATCTGTTGTTCTGCCCCTGAACAAGGCAGTGTTGCTAGGCTGTCATTGAAAATAAGAATTTGTTCTTAACTGACTTGCCTAGTTAAATAAAGGTAAAATTAAAAATTAAAACATTCCAGGAGAAGCTGGTTGAGAGAATGAACAGAGTGTGCAAAGCTATCATCAAGACAAGGGGTGGCTACTTTGAAGAATCTAAAATCTAAAATATATTTAGATTTGTTTAACACTTTTTTTGGTTACTACATGATTCCGTATGTGTCATTTCATAGTTGTGATGACTTCACTATTATTCTACAATGTAGGAAATAGTAAAAATAAAGAAAAACCCTGGAATGAGTAGGTGTATCCAAACTTTTGACTGGTACTGTATATATCATAATATATGCACTGTTTGTGTGCTTGTGTGCATGCTTGTGTATATGTGTGTGTTCATTCATGGATTGTGACCTATGTACACACTGACATGCAGTGTTAATGTGAAGTCCTCCTCTCAGGTGTCTGGACCCGTCCCCTCCCAAACCATCCCTGTTCCTACGCCAGGTTCAGCGGTGCTACATTTACGCCCGGCCCTCGCCCCTCCGTCATCGTCCACCTTTGTGGAATGGAATGCAGAGCTTCTTCAAACAGGTACCTCCACCACTTTGAAATCTCATCTTGGTGTGATAAGTCTAACAGGCTAAATATATTCGCTCTAGCAGTCGTCAGAACATAAATACTGCCTGGTGCACGAATGTCTCCGTTTCAAAGTGTGTCCGCTCCCACATCCGTCCCCTCTTCTCACTCCTGTCTTTTCCTGCCCTAACCTGAACCGTTCTGTCCTGTCCCATCCTGTCCTGTCTCTCTGTCCTGTCCTGTCTTTCTGTCCTGTCCCATCCTGTCTCTCTGTCCTGTCCTGTCTCTCTGTCCTGTCCCATCCTGTCCTGTCTCTCTGTCCTGTCCTGTCTTTCTGTCCTGTCCCATCCTGTCTTGTCTCTCTGTCCTGTCCTGTCTCTCTGTCCTGTCCCATCCTGTCCTGTCTCTCTGTCCTGTCCTGTCTTTCTGTCCTGTCCCATCCTGTCTTGTCTCTCTGTCCTGTCCTGTCTCTCTGTCCTGTCCTGTCTTTCTGTCCTGTCCCATCCTGTCCTGTCTCTCTGTCCTGTCCTGTCTTTCTGTCCTGTCCCATCCTGTCTTGTCTCTCTGTCCTGTCCTGTCTCTCTGTCCTGTCCCATCCTGTCCTGTCTCTCTGTCCTGTCCTGTCTTTCTGTCCTGTCCCATCCTGTCTTGTCTCTCTGTCCTGTCCCATCCTGTCCTGTCTCTCTGTCCTGTCCTATCCTGGTTCAGTTGTTTGGGCTCCTGAGGAGTGCTGAGATGTCGCATGCCTCATGTCTCTGCTGGCCCTATGCCAGACACTCGATATGATGCAGCCATACATCAACAGCCACTAAGATCATCCTCCTAGAGATGTCCAGCAAAGTCCTGAAGAAAACTCTGAAGAATTTAAATGAAATGTTTAAGATGTGGGTAAATACAATGTGACTTTGTGTTGGGAATGGGAGGCGTCCGTGTCCCCTCTTTCTGCTGAGCGCTGTCATGGCAGGAACCCAAAGAAATGCCTCCTAGCCGGTGTTGGCTTACCTTGCTTGGCTGTGACAACACGGAGGGCACTGGAGTTAACATTTAGATAACGGACGTGTGCGCCGGTTTCGATTTCCATTCCCGGGGACAGGGAATCTCGGGCGAATCAGGAGCACTCCAGTGTTCCCGTGTGTTGTGGAGGAATACCAGAATTCCTCATTCCCATCTCCTCTCAGTCCTGGCCAGCCATCTGTCAGCCTTTGCTAACCAGATGCATTCGAAGCCTGAGAAGAAAGGAGCCAGCACCTCACCAGGGCTGAAGGCATATTGCCTGCTATGTAGCTGTCGGCTGTTTTCCTGCACTGCTGTGTTGAGAGGGGTGGGAAGTGTGCATTACACACACACGGTTCCCTCAACCACTAGCCTTGTCTTTCGTAACCATGTCAGTGAATCAGTCTCTGCCACAACCATGTCGGTGAATCGTAACCATGTCGGTGAATCAGTCCTGCCACAACCATGTCGGTGAATCGTAACCATGTCGGTGAATCAGTCTCTGCCACAACCATGTCGGTGAATCGTAACCATGTCGGTGAATCAGTCTCTGCCACAACCATGTCGGTGAATCGTAACCATGTCGGTGAATCAGTCTCTGCCACAACATGTCGGTGAATCAGTCTCTGCCACAACCATGTCGGTGAATCGTAACCATGTCGGTGAATCAGTCTCTGCCACAACCATGTCGGTGAATCGTAACCATGTCGGTGAATCGTAACCATGTCGGTGAATCAGTCTCTGCCACAACCATGTCGGTGAATCGTAACCATGTCGGTGAATCAGTCTCTGCCACAACCATGTCGGTGAATCGTAACCATGTCGGTGAATCAGTCTCTGCCACAACCATGTCGGTGAATCGTAACCATGTCGGTGAATCAGTCTCTGCCACAACCATGTCGGTGAATCGTAACCATGTCGGTGAATCAGTCTCTGCCACAACCATGTCGGTGAATCAGTCTCTGCCACAACCATGTCGGTGAATCGTAACCATGTCGGTGAATCAGTCCTGCTCACTCTACATGGAGTGCAATCGGAAAGTATTCAGACCCCTTGACTTTTTCATTTTTTTTCCATTATAGCCTTATCCTAAAATGTGTTACAAAACATTTTCCTCATCAATCTACACACAATACCCCATAATGATAATGATTTCCACTGGTCTAATGTCCATTGTTCTTGTTTCTTGGCCCAACCAAGCAAGTCTCTTCTTCTTATTGATGTCCTTTAGTAGTGGTTTCTTTGCAATAATTCAACCATGAAGGCCTGATTCACAGTCTCCTCTGAACAGTTGATGTTGAGATGTGTCTGTTACTTGAACTCTGTGAAGCATTTATTTGGGCTGCAGTCTGAGGCTGGTAACTCGAATGAACATCCTCTGCAGCAGAGGTAACTCTGGGTCTTCCTTTCCTGTGGCTGTCCTCATGAGAGCCAGTTTTATCATAGCACTTCATGGTTTTTGTGACTGCACTTGAAGAAACTTTCAAAGTTCTTGACATGTTCCAGATTGACTGACCTTCATGTCTTAAAGTAATGATGGACTGTCGTTTCTCTTTGGTTATTTGAGCTGTTCTTGCCATAATATGTAAACTGTTCATCTCTGTAAACCCGTCGCAAGACCCACTGGTTGATGCTTATTTATAAAACACTCTTAGGCCTCACTCCCCCCTATCTGAGATATCTACTGCAGCCCTCATCCTCCACATACAACACCCGTTCTGCCAGTCACATTCTGTTAAAGGTCTCCAAAGCACTCACATCCCTGGGTCGCTACTCTTTTCAGTTCGCTGCAGCTAGTGACTGGAACGAGCTGCCTCAAACACTCAAACTGCACAGTTTTATCTCAATCTCTTAATTCAAAGACTCAATCATGGACACTCTTACTGACAGTTGTGGCTGCTTTGTGTGATGTATTGTTGTCTCTACCTTCTTGACCTTTGTGCTGTTGACTGTGCCCAATAATGTTTGTGCCATGTTTTGTGCTGCTACCATGCTGTGGTGCTACCATGTTGTTGTTATGTTGTGTTGCTACCATGCTGTGTTGTCATGTGTTGCTGCCTTGTTAGACAGCAACAACACACGGGAACACTGGAGTGCTCCGCAGGAGGCCTTTTGCCTTTTGGTAGGCTGTAATTTTAAATAAGAATTTGTTCTTAACCTACTTGCCTAGTTAAATAAAGGTTAAATAAAATGTTAAAATAATGGACTTGGTCTTTTACCAAATAGGGCTATCTTCTGTATACCACCTCTACCTTGTCACAGCACAACTGATTGGCTCAAACGCATTAAGAAGGAAACAAATTCCACAAATGAACTTTTAACAAGGCACACCTGTTAATTGAAATGCATTCCAGGTGACTACCTCATGAAGCTGGTTGAGAGAATGCCAAGAGTGTGTAAAGCTGTCATCAAGACAAAGGGTGGCTACTTTGAAGAATCTCAAATAGAAAATATATTTTGATTTGATTTTTGTTTACTGCATGATTCCATGTGTGTTATTTCCTAGTTTTGATGTCTTAAGTATTATTCCACAATTTAATAGTACAAATAAAGAAAACCCTGGAATGAGTAGGTCTGTCCAAATGTTTGACTGGTACGGTATGTGTTTGAGAATGTGTGTATGCATACACATTCACGTGTGTACGTGAATAGAATTGTGCGTGATTGCATGTGTAAGTACTTGTGTATGTGCGTGCACACACACACACACACACACACACACACACACACACACACGCACACACACTATCCTCCTGCGGCTGTAGGGCCTAGCTAGCTGCTCCATGATCCTGATGCTGCAGAGAGACGCCATAAAGCCAGACTAATTAAAGGGGATCCGGCTGTAATTACCTCAGTGAATCAACTTAATCAGTACCTGCACCTGTTAAAGACTCAACCTGATGGTGTAATCAAACCTTTTTTTAATACCCCAGAAATGTGAATTATAAAAAATGATATGCCTGGTAATCGCTTGGATTTCAAAACACTTAGAGGAGCGGAGCCAGGAGACTGGAAGTCAGGGAAGAAAATGTCAGGATAGTGGAACGTCTCTGGTGGCTATTGGTGTGCATCCGCCCATGGAGTTAGGGCCAAAGAGTTAGTTATTTACACAGCGTAGTGACAAGATCACACACACAACCACTCTGATGTGGAGGTGAGAGGAGTGTCACAACAACAGTATAGTGAAGACACTGTGCGTGTGTGCGCGCGTGTGTGTGCGCCTGTGTGTGTGTTCTTAAAGTATACCATAACAACTGCAAAACACAGATAGCACGTTGGATCAAATCATTAATGTATTAATGTGCCCATTATTCTAAGACTTGGTCCCCACACTCCTATGAAATATAGGTCTTCTCAACACATATACCTAATATACTAAAAAAGAACATTTAAAATGATTCAGTGGCTTGTGTGAACGCATTAATTTTCAGTACTAAAAATATATTTTTAAGCAGGTCTCGGGCCCTAGTTTTTGTCTGGCTGAAATGCATAATGGATTCCCATCTAATCCATTATAGCCGGAGAGAGAGAGAGAGTCTTCATCCCTCCTCCACCCGGGGTTGTTCTTCTTTAAATGAGGTTTTAATAAAGCACTATGGAGGGTGTCCAAGGTCAATTACAAGACTCTGTCCATCCCACCATCCAAAGTCTACATGGTGCTTAGTTAACCATAACATGTGTCAGTCATGTGGCATTGGTCTGATTCAACGAAAACACGTAAATGTCGGCTATGCAGACTACACACGAAGGCTGAACCTATCCAACCCTTCTGTGTCTGTTTACTGTTGACTATTTGTCCACCTGATTGGCAACTCAGGTCGCCACTGTCAGTGATAAGCGAATCAGAGAGCTCACTGTCACCAACGCTCATTTGTCAGTGCTTGAGGTGGAGGGATATCTCTTTATGCATCAAGAATACGTTAAAAGTTACTGTAGAGGGGTAGAGAGAGGTGAAGTTATAAATTTTCTCTCCGTGGTGGTTGGCAGGTAGGAACTGGCGAGGGTGAAACCATGGTCCGCCACCCTATTCAAAAGAGTAAGGAGGATTTAATGTAGTGGTGATTATGAATACACTTATGTATTCATTTAAGCTATAAACGACGGGCCGAGTCGGCACAGAAAAACAAACTGCCTCGCTTCCGGCAGCCATTTTAATTAAATGCCATGGATTGTCAAATTTATCGATCCTCCACCCTGACATGAAGCCTGAGGGATGTCTTGAGCCATTTCCATATTTTTACTGGCCTCTCTCTAATGTGAGATGAGTGGAGGGAGATGGAGGGAGGCTCGGCTGGCTAAATAGGCATGGCTGTTATGGGAAAGAGAGGAGGAGGAGGGATATGTCCTGAAGCAATAGCCCCAGTGTTATGGGACTACGCCCTCTACCCTTTCCCTTTCTCTCTCAGCTCTCTCCCCTTGTCTTCCCCATCTCTCCTCTCCCCTCTATCCCCCTTCTCCTGTTTCTCCATTCTCTTCCCCCCTCTTCTCTCTCTCGTCTTTCTCCCCCACTCTCTCTCTTCCCTTTCTTCCCCTCTTTCTTTCTCCCCCACTCTCCCTCTCACCCTCTCTCCACTCCCACTCTCTCTCCCTCTCCCTATATCCCCCCTCTCCTTCTCTCTCTATCTCTCCTCTCCACCTTCTTCCCGCTCTCCCTCCTCTCCCCTCTTCTCTCTCTCCCCTTTCTGCCCCTCTCTCTCTTCCACCTCTCTCTCTCTCTCCCCTCTCTTCCCTCTTCTCCTTCTCCCCTCCCCATCCCCTCCTTGCTTTAAGCTGTATAGAGATGGGCCTTTGACAGCCCTACAGCTGTTCTCCTAATTGTTCATTAAGTGTTCTATTGATTCTCTGATATAGAGTACATGTGTCTTTCAGACGCCGCTCTCGTGTGAAGTGGCAGGCCCTAACACACACACACACACATCCCGGGCCAGATGACAGGGCCGGCTGATGCAGAGAATGCGAGCTGCCACTTCCAATCGAGGGCCCCCCTCTCTCTCTCTGTCTGAGGGGCTGACGGTGCCCGGGAAGCAGCTCTACAAGGCGCTAGGCCGGCAGGCAGGGTTTTATTTTCTAAACTTTTAGCATCAATCAATTAAAGTGGCGACAGCAGCATGGAAAAATATTTAATTCCTTGTTAAGCGCGGCGGCCCCAGATTGCACCTGGCTGAAAAGAGAAGCTGTTGTGCGAGTTTATTAGAGCTCTGATACCCTCACTGATTACCAGGTTAGTCCTATCTATGAAGAGCACAGCTTGACTGGCAAAATAATACAGAGAGAGAGGAAAGAGGGAGGGATAGAGGGAAGGAGAGTGGGAGGGATAGAGGGAAGGAGAGTGGGAGGGATAGAGGGAAGGAGAGTGGGAGGGATAGAGGGAGGGATAGAGGGAGGGATAGAGAGAGAGGAAAGAGGGAGGGATAGAGGGAGGGATAGAGGGAGGGATAGAGGGAAGGAGGGTGGGAGGGATAGAGGGAGGGATAGAGGGAGGGATAGAGGGAAGGAGAGTGGGAGGGATAGAGGGAAGGAGAGTGGGAGGGATAGAGGGAGGGATAGAGGGAAGGAGAGTGGGAGGGATAGAGGGAAGGAGAGTGGGAGGGATAGAGGGAGGGATAGAGGGAGGGATAGAGAGAGAGGAAAGAAGGAGGGATAGAGGGAAGGAGAGTGGGAGGGATAGAGGGATGGAGAGAGGGGGGGATAGAGGGAGGGATAGAGGGAGGGAAAGAGGGAGGGATAGAGGGAGGGATAGAGGGAAGGAGAGAGGGAGGGATAGAGGGAGGGATAGAGGGAGGGATAGAGAGAGAGGAAAGAGGGAGAGACAGAGGGAGGGATAGAGGGAGGGATAGAGGGAGGGATAGAGGGAAGGAGAGTGGGAGGGATAGAGGGAGGGATAGATGGAGGGATAGAGAGAGAGGAAAGAGGGAGGGATAGAGGGAGGGATAGAGGGAAGGAGAGTGGGAGGGATAGAGGGAGGGATAGAGGTAAGGATAGAGGGAGGGATAGAGGGAAGGATAGAGGGAAGGAGTGGGAGGGATAGAGGGAAGGAGAGTGGGAGGGATAGAGGGAGGGATAGAGGTAAGGATAGAGGGAGGGATAGAGGGAAGGATAGAGGGAAGGAGAGTGGGAGGGATAGAGGGAAGGAGAGTGGGAGGGATAGAGGGAAGGAGAGTGCTTTCATTCGCCTGCTTGCAGCGTCGACTTGAGGTAATATTTTTGCCGACGAGATCATCTCCAATTGAGGATTATGGCATTCACTAGGATCACAAGGATCTCTTGGCAGAAGGATCCAGATTTAATCTACAGACAGAACTGAGAAAACAATGTAGAACCTGGGCTTCGGCATACATCTCATATGGTCTTATCTCAAATAGACTAAGATAAAACTGTAAAAGTTATTTGAATTCCCATAACGGACATATCTACTGTTTTATATGCAACAAAGATGCTGCCTCAGATCACTTGCTGAGGGCTCAACATACAGATGCAGGATTTTAATTTGAGCCAGTTTTCTACAGCAGGAAAAGTATCCTGCAGCAACAGGAAATCTGAATTATTATGTGGATTATAATAATGGACCATCACGTTCTGACCTTAGATCCTTTGTTTTGTCTTTGTTTTAGTATGGTCAGGGCGTGAGTTGGGGTGGGCAGTCTATGTTATTTTTTCTATAACTTGGGATTTCTGTGTTTGGCCTGGTATGGTTCTCAATCAGAGGCAGCTGTCAATCGTTGTCCCTGATTGAGAACCATACTTAGGTAGCCTGCTTTCACCTTTGAGTTGTGGGTGATTATTTTCTGTTTTGTGTTTTGTGTCTGCACCAGACAGAACTGTTTCTGTTTCATTTCGTTATCTTTGTTGTTTTATTCTTTAGTGTTCTGAGTTATAATAAATATCATGAACACTTACCACGCTGCGCACTGGTCCTCCGATCCTTCCTACTACTCCTCCTCGTCAGAGGAGAAGGAAGACAACCGTTACATGGACATTTTGTTGTAGGGGTTGATACATTTTTCCTCAGGGCAAATCAAGTCTGGCATTTTAAAGTGGAAATTATAAACTTTAGAAGCCTTTTTAAACCTCGAATACACTACAAGTTTGCATTCTCAGCAACAAAAGGATGATGATCAAATGAAGATCCTACATCTATACACAGCCAAGTCCGCGAGACACTCATCTTCAACCAGCCTATCCCACTCCCACTGTCATGATAAAAAGAGAAGAAAACACTGAATAAGATCACACCTGATGTTACATTGGAACATGTTTTTTTTCTCTACAAAGTTGAATATGAAATTCTAAACACGTTTAGTAGGCAACAGTGTGATTCATTTCAGCTCTATTATAAATTATAGTAGAAAACACATTGAATAGAAATATAAATAGTATTGTAAATCTGGCCAAGGCCAGACCAAAGGTAGAAAAATCTGGAGAACATCTGTAGCTGTCTCTTTTTGTTCTAAAGCCCCACAATTTGGCTTTCAAATTGGACTGAGCGCTTCACTGAGTCAAGTTATATACTCCCTCTCGCCGTAGCTGGTGGTCTCTCCGTTTCCTGGGCAAGTGAAGAACCTCCACCGTCCGGCTGGGCCTCTCTCTCTCTCACCACTCTGTCATTGAGTGGAGTGATAATGTTCTCTGTAAAACACAATCACTCAGGGAGCGCCTCTCCTTTCAGTAAGGCTCCAGAAGCCCAATCAATATGGCCTGGCTAGGTGACTTATCATCTGGCGTTGGAAGGGCAGGCAGTCGGGCGGTTCTGATGCAGACGTGTGGCCTGCGGCCTGACCAACCTGGCTCTCTATGGACAAGCAGGATTTAGTCAGACTGGATACCGCTGCTGAATGGAAATTGCATTTTCAGAAATGAATTTTTAGCAACACTTTAAGTTGCTCTTATAACTGTGTAGTAACACTGACGTTACACTAGTTAAAACATTATTTAACGTGCTGTTACATGGTACTTTGGTAATTGCATTGTAACCGTATAGTAATGGACTTCTGCATGCTTTGCAACACTGTACAGAAGAATGATTTATACTCACTGTACAACTATTACTATACAGTATATTAGCTTAACTCATGCTCCCAGCTCCCTCAGCAGATACCTACAGTAGTGGTCTGGTCAAGTCAGCACCTTGATGAAGGTTGAAAAACTCTGGACTAAAAAGCCATGGCCTTTGGGATGTACACAGTAACCTCCGAATGAGCAAGATATCATACCCAATCTGGCCTGTGCACAGCTATAGCCATTCTTTAAGGCCATAGGATGATGTGTGGTCATGAACCATTGTCTCTTGGCCTTGCTTGCATCTGCAGTTTTGAGGCAATACTTCCAAGGTCTTTACCTAACTCCATCACCAGTGTAGTTTTTATATGTTGGAATCCGGCTGGTGCTACGTTCGTGGAACGTTCTCGTAAATTGTTGCCATTTGGACGCCTGAGACAATGCGCTGTTTTTCCCCCAAAAGTATTTTACTCAACACGTTATAGAAATATATATTATTGTAAGTAAGCTATTCCGTTTCAATTGATTTATTTGACAATCAATATTTGCCAGTGTAAGCAATGATAGGCTACATAGTATTTCTTTATTTTGCTTTCTCAAATGAGAATAGGCTCAGCAGCGAAACCATTTAACCCATTTCAAAAATATAATTACACAAATACTCAATTGACCAGTTTAAGTGTGTGTTCAGTAATTCATTGCGGGGGATAAATCTAAATGGCATCATGACCTATTCAACATGTGTTCCATGTAGTAGCCAGTGTTGTGTTTCCTGGCTTCTATTTAAATGGTTTAGTCTGCTTCTGAAATGACACCCTATACCCTATATACTGCACTGCCCTATCCCCTATCAGAGCCTATACGGCTTTAGTTTAAAGTAGTGCATAGTTAGGGCACAGGGTGCCATTTTGGAAGCACCCTTAATCTAAACGCTCTCTATCTGACCAGCTCACCAGCTCATGGACACTCATCCCTCTAGACAGTTAAAGCCACAGTGGTAGAAATATACGTTTTACCTGTGAACGCTGAACAAGTGGACTGATTAGAGTTTAACCTGGAAGAAACCCTGCTAATGCTTCTGTTTACTAACATTTACATTTCTATTCCTCATCTATTAGAGACTTAGGGGTAAAAAAACAGTTGTGGATGTTGATGTTAACCTTGATGATGTTTCCTGCCAAGCCTGCCATAGTAATGGTCTCTAATTACCTTAGTGAAGGGAACATGTTGACATTTCCTTGGTGCTCGTAGCCAGAGTCTTGTTTGAACCATTATGTTAATTCATCCATTATATATCTGGGGTATTTATGGGATTGACACCAGTGATGGTACAGGTAAATGGTCTGTGAACACACAGAATTGATTCCAGGAGGCTGAGGGAGGAGGAGGCAACAGGATAGGATAGCCACTGCTGCTGAGCTGAGCAGAGCCTCCTGTCTCCTGCCTCCACCCCTTTCTCTCTCCCCTTCTCTCCCCCCTTCTCCTTCCCTCCCCCCTTTTCCCCAGACTCCTCCGGCCTGTCAAATTTTCCCAGATAGCATCAGCAGGCCTGTTGGGGGCCATCAAAAAGGTACCCAAACAAAGTGTGAAACGCTGTCCGCTTACAAAAATGAGACTATCAGAATCAATACAGTTTGGTCCCTTTCTCCCAACACCAGAGCACACACATCGAAGCACATACACCACCATCACCACCACCCACCCCATTATCACTACCTTGACTCCCTGAACCGCGATCTCTGTTTTTCCCTCTGATAGAGCTCAGAACTATAGACACTGAAGATTTCTACCATATGCAAGACAAAGAAGCTACACTGCAGGAAGATCAGACTCAACTCCTCTAATGAAGGTATCGTTTGATTGAAATCTTAGCCATATAAAATAACTCAAATGTTAATCATGTTTGGTATACTCAGTGTAACCCTAACTAACCCTACCCCTAATATCATATAGGCTTACCCTACATAATACCCTACTCAACACACCTGTCAGGAAACACAGGGATAATAATAATGACCTGGATAGCCCATACATCTGGCCTCATAATACCCTACTCAACACACCTGTCAGGAAACACAGGGATAATAATAATGACCTGGATAGCCCATACATCTGGCCTCATAACACCCTACTCAACACACCTGTCAGGAAACACAGGGATAATAATAATTATCTGGATAGCCCATACATCTGGCTGCATAATAAATCTGCTGTATTCATCCAGAGAAAATTCAAAATAAAATCCCTCCACAACGAGATGGAATTTAAATACGAGGCACAGGCTAATAAAAGGTAGGCCTGTCACACTGAATCAGCTGGACCTGTGTCAGGCTTTAAGTGTGAGTCTATCCTCTCACATATCCATCTCTGATACTATATTATGAGCCACAGTGCATCGAAACAGGGGATAGATAGGATAGAGGATAGAGAGGCCTGAACCTTATATTCTCCTCTCCGCTCTGATATTAATTCAGGTCCCAGAGAGAGAGGAGAGAGTGTTTGGAGCACCACGGCTTAATTTTCTCTCCCTGGCCCCAGAGGGACACCCAAGATTGATTTGCATGCCTCTATCCTCTGCTACCTGCTGCCAATGTATTATTGTGGCAAGCCAGCTTCCCAACAGCAACTTGGAGGACTCTTAAAACTAAATGGTATCTGCGGGCGGTTTAGAGTCTTAATTTAATCGGGTTGATTACAATATGGCTGTCCATAGTCGTAAACAAAGTGTGATGATTCACCTGAGGTGTCAAAAACCAAACGATAACTGTCAGTTTTCCTCAGCAAGTTTGTTGTCCCGTATCCATTGACTAAACTAAAAACTGTTAGCCAGATATTGTGAACAAAAGAGATTGTGCCTGTAAGTATATAATGTCTTCTCCTACCTTTGACAATAAGGCATTGTCTACTATTTGTAATATAATGATGTCAAATGGTGACAAAAGCAGTTTTGATCCATATGAAATAGCATTACATGGTGAGCAATGTGATAGAGGACAGATTGTCCATGTTGTTTATCTCTCTCTCTGTGGGTGTTGGGAATGGTCAAGGTCATGAACCTGTTGAAACAGAGGTCATCAGTTGGTGGGGGTGGGGTGGGGGTGGGGTGGGTGCAGGTAACACCCATTATTTTTCCTTTGTCCCCTAGGTTGACGGGCACAATTCTTCTGATTATCTATTATCATGTTATCGGACATAAATTTAACAAGCTGTTGAGAGCTTCTGGGAAATCAATACCTTTTAAATGCTGTTTATGTGTGATTAACTGTTAATATCCTCACAAATGATTTAATATAATAAGGTCATTTGTCTTTCACGGGAGCCCGGTACCCTGCAAAGAATAATAGAATAATAAATGAGAACACTAGTAAAGAGGAGATGTCTGATGCTTTCCCCGGCTCTAGTTTTATCACCCACGTCCTCTTCACAGCCACAAAGCACTATGGTTATTTTATACAAGTCATAAAATTAGCCTGAGATGGAATTAGCAGACTCGCGGCTCTTTATAGGTCAAGCCGGTAGTTTATGAGCCCGCGACTCCCTAGCACTATTGTCAGGAGCCTAGTTATTGGGGTCTTTAAGCATGATTTAATATGTTCATGCCTCGGAAAATAGTTAAATAGCTAATTAAATGGAGGAGTTAATTTACATATTAATTGACCTTCCAGTAATATTTATATTGATACCCTACATGAGGAGCCCTTGTCTTCATTGCCTTTCGTCATAGTTAGTCTGAGCAAATATGGTGTAACTTTTTTTGTTTAAACTCAAGTTTCTTTTTATTGTCGCTGGAGAGCACCAGTGTATTCCCGGGCCGCTGCAGGTAGCCAGGAGCAGAGAGTCAGGTAGCCAGGAGCAGAGAGTCAGCCAGGAGCAGAGAGTCAGCCAGGAGCAGGGAGTCCAGTAGCCAGGAGCAGAGAGTCAGGCAGGAGCAGGGAGTCAGGCAGGAGCAGAGAGTCAGGTAGCCAGGAGCAGAGAGTCAGGTAGGAGCAGGGAGTCAGGCAGGAGCAGAGAGTCAGGTAGCCAGGAGCAGAGAGTCAGGTAGCCAGGAGCAGGGAGTCAGGTAGCCAGGAGCAGAGAGTCAGGCAGGAGCAGGGAGTCAGGCAGGAGCAGGGAGTCAGGCAGGAGCAGGGAGTCAAGTAGGCAGGAGCAGAGAGTCAGGCAGGAGCAGGGAGTCCAGTAGCCAGGAGCAGGGAGTCCAGTAGCCAGGAGCAGAGAGTCAGGCAGGAGCAGGGAGTCAGGCAGGCAGGAGCAGGGAGTCAGGCAGGAGCAGGGAGTCAGGTAGGCAGGAGCAGAGAGTCAGGCAGGAGCAGGGAGTCAGGCAGGCAGGAGCAGGGAGTCCAGTAGCCAGGAGCAGGGAGTCCAGTAGCCAGGAGCAGAGAGTCAGGCAGGAGCAGGGAGTCAGGCAGGCAGGAGCAGGGAGTCCAGTAGCCAGGAGCAGGGAGTCAGGTAGCCAGGAGCAGGGAGTCAGGCAGGCAGGAGCAGGGAGTCAGGCAGGCAGGAGAAGGGAGTCAGGTAGCCAGGAGCAGGGAGTCAGGTAGCCAGGAGCAGGGAGTCAGACAGGCAGGCAGGCAGCTGGTTGGGGTTTGTGTGGCAGAGCCCCCTTTTGTTGTGGGATAATGGGGTGAAGAGCCATAAACACAGATGAGAAGGGGCCTTAAGGGCTTTCAGGGGAGATGGGGGACACAGGGGAGACTGGGAGAGTAGGAAGGGGGAGGAAGGGGGGACAGGGGCCGTGTCAAAGCTGCTGTTAATTATATCTCTAATCACCAATCAGTACAGAGAATTCCCCCAGGGCCCAACATTATCCCAACCTGTCCAGAATTAGCACAACAGTGTACCTGCAAGGTTATCCACACCATCACCACCATCTTCCTCATCACCCCACTTGGCGCCATTTCCTACAGCCGCCATTTTTGTTCTAGTCCTCCAGAGGACATGATGATGATGACACCATCCGTTTCTTATTTTGCGTCCATTACCATTTAGAAATTGAAATATACTCTAATATATCTCTCAGTGGATTGGCGCTGCAGCGTGTTGCATTGTCATGTTGATGTCCGCCGGGCGGTCTGGATAGCCATTCATTAAGAGATAATGATGACACGTATCAACGATGATTAATAGGAAGCACATTGTTTGTTTTCGACGGGGGGTGGGGTCCATTCTGCTCCGCCATGTTGTTTGCATGGTAAGTGTGTCTTATACCCTATTATGGGGTGGATCATTTGTCACTAGCTGTCTTCCTTTTGTCTCTGACATTCTCCGTGGATAATGGCCCTTCAAATTGATCTGCATTGAGGGCCACATTGAACAAAGGCTAGCCTAAATGGCCTCTTTTAGCCCGTGTAAACTGAAAACATGGCAACACCTAGCACTGCAAAGGGTAGAGAGTTAGGAGGGTGGGTGGTTGGTGTATGTAGTGCAGAGTTCAAAGAAATGATACAAAGGTTTTATCATTGGTTATTTCACTGTTGTATGGCTATATGGATGTACATTCGGAATTGTGTTGTCAATTTCTTGGACAACACAATATTGTTAAACCAAAATGTTCAAGAGAACTGATTCTCGTCGAGGTATCTAACACTCAACGACATGGTGATTGATACATGGGAAAACTATCCGGTGCGCCACACCAACGTCCCCATCTCCCAGTGGACACCTCTCCCGCTGGTCCTTACAACACTGAGCCAGACCTGATCCCTACTGCACCACCCAGGGACCAGCTGCCCAACACCCCATCCATTTCCCTAGCCCCTCAGCCCATCAGCGACACCGTAGGCCATGGCCAGGCAGACATAATCACTCACTATGGTTAAGTAGGCTGACAGAAGAGGTATGATAAATGGGTATCAGTGCAAATTGAATATTGTTATGTCCCTTTGTTTTTCTCATACATGATCATGTTTAATCCTGATTTAGCAAGGACGTTCAGACCGTAGAGATACATCATCTAAATCATCCATATCTACGGTTCAGATTCAGACTTAGTCATCACTGGTAATGTGATCAGGTGTAGCAGGACAATACTAGATGATGTGGTCACTAAATTGATTCAGGGTTAAACATCAAATCGTCCATGTTGTTACATGAGGCTTGTCTAAATGGTTCTAACCCTGTAGACACACAGACCAGACCAGGGAACAGTGACCAACAGCTGGACCCCTGTCATTTTTCTCTGGGTCTGTCGTTTAACCAACAATTAGCGGCAAAATGACCCAGCCTCCAGGATGCTAGCCAGGCCCCACTGTCCACAGCAGGTTGGTTATCACCTCAGAGACTAGCTATGAGCTTACTAGCGCGCTAGGCTAGCTGTATCATCAGAGACTAGTCATTAGAATGCTAGCGCAGCAGGTTGGTTATCACCTCAGAGATGTTAACCTCATTTGCAAGCCTGCTAGCGTTTAGCATGCTATACTAGCTGGACTTCACTGTACTGCAGTGGTGTTGAACAACCAGCGGTCCAATGGGGAACATGTGTACAGGGCCAGAGCCTGGGAGATGTGATTTGTGAGGTAACAATAATGTTGCCAGGCCCCCTCCACCCTCCGTGGCCCAGCCGACATCCAGTGTCCACTCCAGCAGCATTTCCAACTGAATAACTCTATAAAATGGACACCTGCCACCCGACCTGCATGTATCACCACGGTCCAAGCCTTTGTGGCGAGCAGCACAATCGCCCGGCAGTCACGGCCAGTTGCCCGCTGATGTATCAGATGCGATCCCAAGGCAAGGGTTCAGCGCCCCAGCCAAATGTTCAAGTTATTTGTTCCTGTCATTAAACTAAACTTTATTGTGACCCTCTCTGGCTGTTATTGCACCGGTAGCGCTTCTCCTGGACCGGACTTTATCATTTCTACTGTCTATGAATCTCCAGGGCTTTGCCACTGCACTTCACTTAGCTATAATTCCTGCTGTGTGCCCTCATACTAGGAAAGGCCAGGGGAGAGATGGGGAGAGATGGGAGGAGGGTGGAGTGGAGTGGAAAAACGGATATGACAAAAGCAAGTGTTTTTCAATTTGCTTCTCATATTTGCAATTTAATAAACACTCTCACAGCATGCACACACTCACACAGTGTCAGCGATTGTTGTGCCTCAGTATTTGTGTGTTCACTCTGTTTATTTCTACATAGCCTGTTGTAGAATGGTCAACAGTGTGATTGCATTATGATCTGATTGTCACCATGTCAAACATTTACTAATTCCATTTTTTTTTTTTTTTTTACAGGCCTCTTCCCAACCTACCTCTACAGGATCACCAGGCCTCTTCCCAACCTACCTCTACAGGATCACCAGGCCTCTTCCCAACCTACCTCTACAGGATCACCAGGCCTCTTCCCAACCTACCACTACGGGATCACCAGGCCTCTTCCCAACCTACCACTACGGGATCACCAGGCCTCTTCCCAACCTACCTCTACGGGATCACCAGGCCTCTTCCCTTCTTTGTCATCCATCCAGTCCCATCTAAGATCCAAACCATTAACCTGTGGCCATGGTGAGAACCATTATTATTCTTTTTATTATGGAACTTTACGTCAAAGTTTTCGTTGAGGTGAAAAATGGAAAGTGTGGTGCCTGTTAAACTGTAATGAAAAGGGTTGTGATCCATGAGTGTTGCTTTGCCTCAGTGTGCTTTACGGAGGACAGAGAGAGGGCATCCCTCGCTGGGTTTTTGTCATTTACTCACATCTTTCCATTATTCCATATGCTCCTACCTTTCCATATTGATTCCTCTCTCTCTATGTGTTATCGGTGTTATTTAAGAAAAAGTGATCTCAATCAGACTAAAAAAATGTATGTGTCTGAAATGTGTTTGTGGGTCATTAGAACGCTTTGACTGTTACAAAAACATTGTTATTTCCTAGTTACGCTCTGGACAAGAGGTGGTTGTTTTTACAGCATGTGTATTTTCAATGGTTCTAGAAAATATAAACTGCAGATAAACATAAAACTGCAGCCCTTGTCCTGTCATGCCTGGGGGGCTTCCAGGCTGAAACTGCCTTCATATTCACCTCCTGTGAATAGATAGAGGTAACATCCTTTTCTCCTCTGTGATATTTTGATGTGCTTTAGTAAGATGGTTGGATGGCTGGATTATGCCATTTTGCATCTTTATATGTATTTGTGTGGATCTGATGACACACTCCGCCAGCAAACCAATTTCAGGGTGTGCCTGGGCATCGTGTTGTCATAGGTTCCATGAAATGATTCTAGCATGATCAATCTACAATAGTAATATTAATATTAGTATTACGTTTCTGAGATTCATGTCTGATCTCACACAAGACAATAATAATTGTGTATAAAATTGAACGTTTTTTCAGCCATTGTGGTTTGTGTCTATGAGATGTATTAAATTCGATTCCACCACTATTGGTCAAGCCTAAGGTCTGTCGCTGGTCTTAGGGAACCAACCATCGCCCCTACATCTCCAACAACCCTTCTTCCCAATGAGGTCAAAAAAAGCAGGTTTTTGCTCTTTAAGATGGCGGGACATAACCCATCCATGGAGCATAAACATGTCTGCTAGTTGGTGGAAGATGGATAGAGGCACACATGCCTGCCTTCATAAAAAGGTCTTTAAACCCTCGTTCAGATCTCCTTCCCATTCCCAAGGAAGGATGAGATTAAAGGAAGAAACAAGGGGAGCCGTGCGCCCGCCCCGCAGGCTTCTGGGTAAACGTAATGGATTGGCAGGAAAGTTTAAAAGCACCGAGGGGGGAGGCCATTATGCAGAACAGGGTTGGCTGATAGTAATCTGCGCCTTGTCTCTCAGCCGCCAAAGACAAAGAACACACGCCGAGGCCCTGATTGCTTCTTAAGAAGCTTCTCCCCATACTCCGCCATGATGGATTTCCGTATTTTGACTGTTAATATGTTTGAATGAAAATTATTTATACATTTTGGCGAGGTTGAGCGCCTCTCGCCATGATTACTGCCTTGGAGAATGAGAACGGAGGAGCAGGAAATGTCCATGTCAGAGCCTGATGCATACCCAGATTATAGGCTGATTGTAGCTCAGATGAGCGCCGGTGGAGAATCGTTCGCCCATGCCTGGGACAACTCCCCGTCCCTGACAAGGCCTTTTAGTTTTTCTGGTTATTGATGCATTCTGCATAAACGCAATCCGCCGGTGGTGTTGGTTGGCGGGATGGTTGGTGGGCTAGAGGGATGAGGTGATGGAGGGATGGGGGATACGGAGGTGTGAGGGGGGTATTTAATAAACTCTGAGGCAGGGTGGCAAGCGGCGGAGAGGTAGAGAAACCTGAGTGTTTTTTATCCGCCTCGGTTACTCGTCATGCCACGTCGACTGGGGAGCTGATCAAAAGTGAATGTCATGCAGGGGGATCTGCATGTGTGATGATGAAGCCCAAGTAGACATTCATCAGGAGATAGCGTGGTGCCAGTTAACTGAGGAGATATTGTGGTCCCGGTTCACTGAGGAGATAGTGTGGTGCCGGTTCACTGAAGAGATAGTGTGGTGCCGGTTCACCGAGGAGATAGTGTGGTGCCAGTTCACTGAGGAGATAGTGTGGTGCTGGTTCAGTGAGGAGATAGCGTGGTGCTGGTTCACCCGAGGAGATAGTGTGGTGCCGTTTCACTGAGGAGATAGTGTGGTGCCGGTTCACTGAGGAGATAGTGTGGTGCTGGTTCACCGAGGAGATAGCGTGGTGCTGGTTCACTGAGGAGATAGTGTGGTGCTGGTTCAGTGAGGAGATAGTGTGGTGCCGGTTCACTGAGGAGATAGTGTGGTGCCGGTTCACTGAGGAGATAGTGTGGTGCCGGTTCACCGAGGAGATAGTGTGGTGCCGGTTCACCAAGGAGATAGTGTGGTGCCGGCTCAGTGAGGAGATAGTGTGGTGCCGGTTCACTGAGGAGATAGTGTGGTGCCGGTTAACTGAGGAGATAGTGTGGTGCCGGTTAACTGAGGAGATAGTGTGGTGCCGGTTAACTGAGGAGATAGTGTGGTGCCGGTTCACTGAGGAGATAGTGTGGTGCCGGTTCACTGAGGAGATAGTGTGGTGCCGGTTCAGTGAGGAGATAGCGTGGTGCTGGTTCACCGAGGAGATAGCGTGGTGCTGGTTCAGCGAGGAGATAGCGTGGTGCTGGTTCACCGAGGAGATAGCGTGGTGCTGGTTCACCGAGGAGATAGCGTGGTGCTGGTTCAGCGAGGAGATAGCGTGGTGCTGGTTCATCGAGGAGATAGCGTGGTGCTGGTTCAGCGAGGAGATAGCGTGGTGCTGGTTCATCGAGGAGATAGCGTGGGGAGGGGGGGGGGGGAAGGGTCTTTGCCATCAGCAGACAGACAGTGTGTCATGGAGGTCAGATAGGGAATGGAGTCGTGTCTGGAATCACATTACAGATGCTGTGGATCCAGAGATAATCGGATGTAGAGACATGGCCAGGGAATCCATGCTCTGTCTCTGTGAGCTCCAAATTGATACAGCAAGAAGTTAATGGGGCCTCCAAGGGTCTTCACTACCAAGGAACCCTCAAAACCCCTTCCAACCAAGCCTAAATAAAAGCGTATTCATAATTTCATGTTCTGCTCTCTCCAGTTCTGACTCTATAGTCATAAACAATTTTGATTGGATTTCTCAAAGTGACCTCTGGAACAAAATTATATGTTCTTATGCCAAAGGACCAACATAAATATTCCAATAGTCACTAACTGAACCTCAAACTAACCTTCCACCAACCTTCCACCAACCTTCCACCAAGTCAGTAAACCTTCCACCAACCTTCCACCAAGTCAGTAAACCTTCCACCAACCTTCCACCAAGTCAGTAAACCTTCCACCAACCTTCCACCAAGTCAGTAAACCTTGCACCAAGTCAGTAAACCTTCCACCAACCTTCCACCAAGTCAGTAAACCTTCCACCAACCTTCCACCAAGTCAGTAAACCTTCCACCAATCTTCCACCAAGTCAGTAAACCTTCCACCAACCTTCCACCAAGTCAGTAAACCTTCCACCAACCTTCCACCAAGTCAGACCAACCTGAACTCAAGTCTCACTTTACAGTAAAATGGCATAAGCAATAAACAAGAAACAAATCTTCACACCTCCCTTCCCTCCCCTCCACCCCTCCCTCACCTGTTGCCCCCCCCCCCCCCCCTCCCCAAGTAACAGGCAGGCGCTGTCTCTGTCTCTGTCTCTGTTTTGGGGCCGGATTTGAATAGGAGCCTTGTTTTATGAAACGGTGTAATTGGAAGGCAGTGATTTACTGCAGTGTATACAGGGACTGCATCCAACAAAATATCTGGAAGCAGGGAATAATCACTTCCCAGCCTGCCAACGCATCTATCTGGACACAGGTATATTTTAACCACCCCGTGTTGACAGTGTTGACTATTAGCCAGCAAATAAATTATTCAGTACTCACAAGTCGGGGGGAAATGGAAAAATCTCCGTTCTCCCCAACTAGCCTATAACAGGAGAAAGCCAGCGTGGCGGAGATGGGAGGGCAGAAAAAAAGAGGCAGTCATTTTTTGTTCAATTACAAAAGGCAAATATTTATTATTTATAAGTACTTTCCTTGTATGGGTTTAAATGTTATTTATGGACCTGTTGCATAGTGATTTCCAATGTAACTCATTATTTTTAGCCAGAGGGTGTTGTAAAAGAGCAAGGATATATTTAATGACACTCTGCTAGTCGGTGCAATTACAGTGTAATCATTATGTAAAATGTGCTATTAATTAAAGCAATTTCTAGGCTAAGGAACATTATTTTCTGCAGGGCTCTTCTCTGCTCCTCATCCCTCAGAAAGCAGCCAGCCAGCGAGCCTTCTGTTTTTCACTAAAGACCTCTTTTATGTTGTGACTTGACTACATACATATTTATAAAAGAGATTTTCATCATGCACAGATTTAACCACGGGCAGATTATTAATGTGGGGGATGTCCCACAAAAGGTTTGAAAGGCAATTAGGTTTCTTTCCAATCTTATCTTTCTGTTTTCGTCTTTTGGTGGTGATAACTATATTATAAAGAGCAATGTATTCAGAATACATAATTCTGCTTCTTTATTTAGGAAAAAAAGTATAATTCCTATTCCCACATTATTCTACATCTATAATATGCAGTTCAGTAATATACATAGTATCTTAATGGTATATTTTACATATTGAGTTTAATTCAATGAGATTACAGAACATAGATATATCTTTGCATGCATTTTTACAAATGCAGTAGCAAAATAGCTTCTCAAGTTATGTGATAATGCAGGCATACCTACGGACTTTACAAAGTATTTCTTTAAAATTCCAGAATCTAATTGTCTTGTTCATCAGAAAGAACATGTTGGTGTTAGCAGAGATAATGTGATTGACCCTGTGTTTTCTATGCTGGCAGGCCCTAATGTTACTGCTGAGCAGAGGGGCCATTGGCACTTCCATTGCTCTTCAGACGGAATCTGTTTTATTTACTTCTTGGTACAAAGGAAACGATTAAGAAAACAATTACATTTCAAGAAGAATACAATCCAGTTACATTGCAAATGCAATTGTTTGCTATTCAAAGAGTATTGGGCTGTAGACATAGTTCTGTTACATTAGACAGTCCACCAGAGGACTGAACAATGTCTATGGGTTTAATCCTTCCCCTACTCGTGAGATGGTTTCTCCTTCTCCTGTTAGTGAGATGTTTACTCCTTCTCCTGTTAGTGAGATGTTTACTCCTTCTCCTGTTAGTGAGATGTTTACTCCTTCTCCTGTTAGGGAGATGTCTTCTCATTCTCCTGTTAGTGAGATGTTTACTCCTTCCCCTGTTAGTGAGATGTTTACTCCTTCTCCTGTTAGTGAGATGTTTACTCCTTCTCCTGTTAGTGAGATGTTTACTCCTTCCCCTGTTAGTGAGATGTTTACTCCTTCTATTGTTAGTGAGATGTTTACTCCTTCCCCTGTTAGTGAGATGTTTACTCCTTCTCCTGTTATTGAGATGTTTACTTCTTCTCCTGTTATTGAGATGTTTACTCCTTCTCCTGTTAGTGAGATGTTTACTCCTTCCCCTGTTAGTGAGATGTTTACTCCTTCTCCTGTTAGTGAGATGTTTACTCATTCTCCTGTTAGTGAGATGTTTACTCCTTCTCCTGTTAGGGAGATGTTTACTCCTTCCCCTGTTAGTGAGATGTTTACTCCTTCTCCTGTTAGTGAGATGTTTACTCCTTCCCCTGTTAGTGAGATGTCTTCTCATTCTCCTGTTAGTGAGATGTTTACTCCTTCTCCTGTTAGTGAGATGTCTTCTCATTCTCCTGTTAGTGAGATGTTTACTCCTTCTCCTGTTAGTGAGATGTTTATGTTTACTCCTTCTCCTGTTAGTGAGATGTTTACTCCTGTTAGTGAGATGTTTACTCCTTCTCCTGTTAGTGAGATGTTTACTCCTTCCCCTGTTAGTGAGATGTTTACTCCTTCCCCTGTTAGTGAGATGTTTACTCCTTCCCCTGTTAGTGAGATGTTTACTCCTTCCCCTGTTAGTGAGATGTTTACTCCTTCTCCTGTTAGTGAGATGTTTACTCCTTCTCCTGTTAGTGAGATGTTTACTCCTTCTCCTGTTAGTGAGATGTTTACTCCTTCCCCTGTTAGTGAGATGTTTACTCCTTCCCCTGTTAGTGAGATGTTTACTCCTTCTCCTGTTAGGGAGATGTCTTCTCCTTCTCCTGTTAGTGAGATGTTTACTCCTTCCCCTGTTAGTGAGATGTTTACTCCTTCCCCTGTTAGTGAGATGTTTACTCCTTCCCCTGTTAGTGAGATGTTTACTCCTTCCCCTGTTAGTGAGATGTTTACTCCTTCTCCTGTTAGTGAGATGTTTACTCCTTCTCCTGTTAGTGAGATGTTTACTCCTTCTCCTGTTAGTGAGATGTTTACTCCTTCCCCTGTTAGTGAGATGTTTACTCCTTCCCCTGTTAGTGAGATGTTTACTCCTTCTCCTGTTAGTGAGATGTTTACTCCTTCTCCTGTTAGTGAGATGTTTACTCCTTCTCCTGTTAGTGAGATGTTTACTCCTTCTCCTGTTAGTGAGATGTTTACTCCTTCTCCTGTTAGTGAGATGTTTACTCCTTCCCCTGTTAGTGAGATGTTTACTCCTTCCCCTGTTAGTGAGATGTTTACTCCTTCCCCTGTTAGTGAGATGTTTACTCCTTCTCCTGTTAGGGAGATGTCTTCTCCTTCTCCTGTTAGTGAGATGTTTACTCCTTCCCCTGTTAGTGAGATGTTTACTCCTTCCCCTGTTAGTGAGATGTTTACTCCTTCCCCTGTTAGTGAGATGTTTACTCCTTCCCCTGTTAGTGAGATGTTTACTCCTTCTCCTGTTAGTGAGATGTTTACTCCTTCTCCTGTTAGTGAGATGTTTACTCCTTCTCCTGTTAGTGAGATGTTTACTCCTTCTCCTGTTAGTGAGATGTTTACTCCTTCTCCTGTTAGTGAGATGTTTACTCCTTCCCCTGTTAGTGAGATGTTTACTCCTTCCCCTGTTAGTGAGATGTTTACTCCTTCTCCTGTTAGGGAGATGTCTTCTCATTCTCCTGTTAGTGAGATGTTTACTCCTTCCCCTGTTAGTGAGATGTAAGATCTTGGGATCAGTAATATACTGCTACAGTATATGCGTTGCTTGTTTTTTGTTGTTGGTATATGCATGTTATGCAACACTATATGCAACACTATTTGGAAAGATAACTGGTACAGTTTATTTAAATTTTTTTATTGGAACTCTATCTAACTAGGCAAGTAAGTTAAGGACAAATTCTTATTTACAACGATGGCCTACCCCGGCCAAACCCTCCCCTAACCCGGACGACGCTGGGCCAATTGTGAGCCGCCTTATGGGTCTCCCAATCACGGCCGGTTGTGATACAGCCCGTGATCGAACCCAGGTCTGTAGTGATGCCTCTAACACGGCGATGCAGTGTCTTAGACCGCTGCGCCACTCAAGGACCCAATACAGTACAGTAGAGTAGACTAAGGCATATGCTACAGTACACACTGTGTGTTCAGTCCTATATGATTATGTATATTATGTAAATATATGCCAGGAAGCACCCACTTTGTCTCCATCATTTTATCAATTTATGATACCCAATATCATCAGATTAATATTGATTATGAAAATAATGCGTGCTACGAGGCTTTCGGGAAACCTACCCACCTATTTATAGAGACCCATAGACCATATTTATACAAAATAATTTAACCTTTATTTAACCGAGGCAAGTCAGTTAAGAACAAATTATTTTTTTAAATGAAGGCCTACACCGGCCAAACCCGGACGATGCTGGGCCGATTGTGATCTGCCCTATGGGACTCCCAATCTCGGCCGGTTGTGATTACAGCCTGGATTATACTACATCAGGTCAGACTGCCTCCCTCCCTGATCCCCAACAATCCTCTCTCAATAAGAGTTTCCATTCATTCATAAACCCCCCTTTCGGAAAAGCTGACCACGACTCCATTTTGTTGATCCCTGCCTACAGACAGAAACTAAAACAAGAGGCTCCCACGCTGAGGTCTGTCCAACGCTGGTCCGACCAAGCTGACTCCACACTCCAAGACTGCTTCCATCACGTGGACTGGGAGATGTTTCGTATTGCGTCAGATAACAACATTGACGAATACGCTGATTCGGTGTGCGAGTTCATTAGAACGTGCGTTGAAGATGTCGTTCCCATAGCAACGATTAAAACATTCCCTAACCAGAAACCGTGGATTGATGGCAGCATTCGTGTGAAACTGAAAGCGCGAACCACTGCTTTTAATCAGGGCAAGGTGTCTGGTAACATGACCGAATACAAACAGTGCAGCTATTCCCTCCGCAAGGCTATCAAACAAGCTAAGCGCCAGTACAGAGACAAAGTAGAATCTCAATTCAACGGCTCAGACACAAGAGGCATGTGGCAGGGTCTACAGTCAATCACGGACTACAGGAAGAAACCCAGCCCAGTCACGGACCAGGATGTCTTGCTCCCAGGCAGACTAAATAACTTTTTTGCCCGCTTTGAGGACAATACAGTGCCACTGACACGGCCTGCAACGAAAACATGCGGTCTCTCCTTCACTGCAGCTGAGGTGAGTAAGACATTTAAACGTGTTAACCCTCGCAAGGCTGCAGGCCCAGATGGCATCCCCAGCCGCGCCCTCAGAGCATGCGCAGACCAGCTGGCCGGTGTGTTTACGGACATATTCAATCAATCCCTATACCAGTCTGCTGTTCCCACATGCTTCAAGAGGGCCACCATTGTTCCTGTTCCCAAGAAAGCTAAGGTAACTGAGCTAAATGACTACCGCCCCGTAGCACTCACATCCGTCATCATGAAGTGCTTTGAGAGACTAGTCAAGGACCATATCACCTCCACCCTACCTGACACCCTAGACCCACTCCAATTTGCTTACCGCCCAAATAGGTCCACAGACGATGCAATCTCAACCACACTGCACACTGCCCTAACCCATCTGGACAAGAGGAATACCTATGTGAGAATGCTGTTCATCGACTACAGCTCGGCATTCAACACCATAGTACCCTCCAAGCTCGTCATCAAGCTCGAGACCCTGGGTCTCGACCCCGCCCTGTGCAACTGGGTACTGGACTTCCTGACGGGCCGCCCCCAGGTGGTGAGGGTAGGCAACAACATCTCCTCCCCGCTGATCCTCAACACTGGGGCCCCACAAGGTTGCGTTCTGAGCCCTCTCCTGTACTCCCTGTTCACCCACGACTGCGTGGCCACGCACGCCTCCAACTCAATCATCAAGTTTGCGGACGACACAACAGTGGTAGGCTTGATTACCAACAACGATGAGACGGCCTACAGGGAGGAGGTGAGGGCCCTCGGAGTGTGGTGTCAGGAAAACAACCTCACACTCAACGTCAACAAAACTAAGGAGATGATTGTGGACTTCAGGAAACAGCAGAGGGAACACCCCCCTATCCACATCGATGGAACAGTAGTGGAGAGGGTAGCAAGTTTTAAGTTCCTCGGCATACACATCACAGACAAACTGAATTGGTCCACTCACACAGACAGCATCGTGAAGAAGGCGCAGCAGCGCCTCTTCAACCTCAGGAGGCTGAAGAAATTCGGCTTGTCACCAAAAGCACTCACAAACTTCTACAGATGCACAATCGAGAGCATCCTGGCGGGCTGTATCACCGCCTGGTATGGCAACTGCACCGCCCTCAACCGTAAGGCTCTCCAGAGGGTAGTGAGGTCTGCACAACGCATCACCGGGGGCAAACTACCTGCCCTCCAGGACACCTACACCACCCGATGTCACAGGAAGACCATAAAGATCATCAAGGACATCAACCACCCGAGCCACTGCCTGTTCACCCCGCTATCATCCAGAAGGCGAGGTCAGTACAGGTGCATCAAAGCTGGGACCGAGAGACTGAAAAACAGCTTCTATCTCAAGGCCATCAGACTGTTAAACAGCCACCACTAACACTGAGTGGCTGCTGCCAACACACTGACACTGACTCAACTCCAGCCACTTTAATAATGGGAATTGATGGGAAATGATGTAAATATATCACTAGCCACTTTAAACAATGCTACCTTATATAAATGTTACTTACCCTACATTATTCATCTCATACGCATACGTATATACTGTACTCTATATCATCGACGGTATCCTTATGTAATACATGTATCACTAGCCACTTTATACTATACTATGCCACTTTGTTTACATACTCATCTCATTTGTACATACTGTACCCGATACCATCTACTGTATCTTGCCTATGCTGCTCTGTACCATCACTCATTCATATATCCTTATGTACATATTCTTTATCCCCTTACACTGTGTACAAGACAGTAGTTTTGGAATTGTTAGTTAGATTACTTGTTATTACTGCATTGTCGGAACTAGAAGCACAAGCATTTCGCTACACTCGCATTAACATCTGCTAACCATGTGTATGTGACAAATAAAATTTGATTTGATTTGATTTGATTTGATTTGATTTGAATATCCCTATCTAAGATCCCTATCCAAGACCACTATCTCTGTGTTTCTAAACCAGGGGTGTCAAACATATGTCCAATCCGGCCCGCGGGTGGATTGAGTCAAAAATGAAAGAGGGAAAACTAATCCAATATACTTCAAAATGACTGTGTAGAAATGATAATGGTTTCTTGATACAGTTTCTTGACTATGTCCAGCTTGCTAATAATCAACTAAGTGAAAGTTAGACAGTCAGGGAGCATAGAAAATTCCCCAATTAATGGATAGACTATCTTTAGCAAACTTTGGCTGTTGAAGACCGAAAGCGGCCGTTCGGGGCAAAATTTGTTTGACACCCAGAGATGTTTGACACCTGAAGATGGTCTATACCATCTCTGGAAACAACGTCAGTTGGGACCACAATGCCTTGCTGTTATCAGGACTGACCAAAGGAGTTAAGCTCCTTGTGTCCCCGTGTCTAATCTGCTGACTGTCTGAGGGCCTTACTGTGGCTCGTCAATAGAGGGCTGACTCTAACCTTAGTAATCCGTCTGTATTGTCATTCTATTAGCTTATCCACAACAACTTTTGTATGCATGTTTCTAAAGAATTGAGTAAATACGTCAGAGAAGTTTTTCATAGAACTGGCCGCCTTTTTGTCTTCTTTTTTGACAATTCTAACTTCATCAGAAATAGAAGGTGGCACGTGATGATGATGATAATCAAGAACCAATAGTTTACCAGGATATGTCATACCTAATACCATTTGCTTAGATTGTTCTGTCAGATCAGTGCTCATCCAACAGGCCAACAAGTCTCATCTGCAGTGCATATCCACACCATGTAGGCATAGATACACACACATGCACACTCTACAGGCTCCAGCCACAACCTCCCATACTCCCTCCCCTTATCCCCACCCCCCTCTCATCATCATCAGATTTTTTCAATTTTCGAGGCATCACCAGGTTAACATTATTATCAGGCAGACGAGAGGCGGTAACATGATCCTTATCACATGTAGGAATTACTAGATTTATACTGACTGGTTTATTTGTGCCGGCCAGACGGATTGTGGCACAGCCTTTTAATCCATTAAACCGCGGTGAGGTGTCAAATTAGGCTGCTTCATTAATATTCCATACACCAGCACATTATGACTGGAGTGAGAGAGGGAAAATAGAATTAGAGCGAGAGAGAGAGAGAGAGAGAGAGAGAGAGAGAGAGAGAGAGAGAGAGAGAGAGAGAGAGAGAGAGAGAAAACCAGAGAGAGAAATAGTAGTAGGGGAAGGGAAGGATCGGGGGAGGGAGGGAGGGAGGTAGAGAGAGAGTAGTAGATAGATGGGTGGGGGGAAGAGAGAGAGTAGTAGAGGGAGGGAAGGATAGGGGGAAGGAGGAAGAGAGAGAGTAGTAGATAGATGGAGGGGGGTAAGAGGGAAGAGAGAGAGTAGTAGATGGAGGGGGTAGGGGGGAAGAGAGAGAGAGAGTAGTAGATAGATGGAGGGGGGTAGTGGGGTAGGGGGGACGAGAGAGAGTAGTAGATAGATGGAGGGAGGGTAGGGGGAAGAAAGAGAGGGGTAGATAGATGGAGGGGGGTAGGGGAAGAGAGAGCGTAGTAGGTAGATGGAGGTGGGAAGAGAGAGAGTAGTAGATAGATGGAGTGGAGGAGGAGAGAGTAGTAGATAGATGGAGAGACAAGAGAGTAGTAGATAGATGGAGGGGGTAGGGGGGAAGAGAGAGAGTAGTAGATTTGGAGGGGGGGTAGGTGGGGAGAGAGAGAGTAGTAGATAGTGGAGGGGGACGAGATAGAGTAGTAGATAGATGGAGGGGGGTAGGGGGGAAGAGAGAGAGTAGTAGATAGATGGAGGAGGGGGTAGGTGGGAAGAGAGAGAGAGTAGTAGATAGATGGAGTGGGGGTAGGGGGTAAGAGAGAGAGAGGAGATAGATGGAGGGGGGGGAAGGTGAAAGAGAGAGAGAGAGTAGTAGATAGATGGAGGGGGGTAGGTAGGAAGAGAGAGAGAGAGTAGTAGATAGATGGAGGGGGGGGGGTAGGTGGGAAGAGAGAGAGAGAGTAGTAGATAGATGGAGGGGGGTAGGTGGGAAGAGAGAGAGAGAGTAGTAGATAGATGGAGGGGGACGAAATAGAGTAGTAGATAGATGGAGGGGGGTAGGGCGTTGAGAGAGAGTAGTAGATAGATAGAGTGGGGGTAGGGGGGAAGAGAGAGAGAGTAGTAGGTAGATGTAGGGGGAAGAGAGAGAGAGTAGTAGATAGATGGAGGGGGTAGGTAGGAAGAGAGAGAGTAGTAGTAGATAGATTGAGGGGGGTAGGTAGGAAGAGAGAGAGTAGTAGGTAGATGTAGGTGGGTAGGGAGAGAGAGAGTAGTAGATAGATGGAGGGGGGGTAGGGGGGAATAGAGAGAGTAGTAGGTAGATGGAGGTGGGTAGGGCGTTGAGAGAGAGTAGTAGATAGGTAGAGTGGGGGTAGGGGGAAGAGAGAGAGAGTAGTAGGTAGATGTAGGGGGGGGAAGAGAGAGAGAGTAGTAGATAGATGGAGGGGGGTAGGGGGGAAGAGAGAGAGTAGTAGGTAGATGTAGGGGGGAAGAGAGAGAGAGAGGGGTAGATAGATGGAGGGGGGTAGGGGAAGAGAGAGAGTAGTAGGTAGATGGAGGGGGAAGAGAGAGAGAGTAGTAGATAGATGGAGGGGGGGTAGGGGGAGAGAGAGAGAGAGTAGTAGATAGGTGGAGGGGGGGTAGGGGGAAGAGAGAGAGTAGTAGATAGATGGAGTGGGGGTAGGGGGGAAGAGAGAGAGTAGTAGGTAGATGGAGGGGGGTAGGGAGTAGAGAGAGAGTAGTAGATAGATAGAGTGGGGGTAGGGGGGAAGAGAGAGAGTAGTAGATAGATGGAGTGGGGGTAGGGGGAAGAGAGAGAGTAGTAGATAGATGGAGGGGGGGTAGGTGGGAGAGAGAGAGAGAGTAGTAGATAGATGGAGGGGGGGTAGGTGGGAAGAGAGAGAGAGTAGTAGATAGATGGAGGGGGACAAAATAGAGTAGTAGATAGATGGAGGGGGGTAGGGCGTTGAGAGAGAGTAGTAGATAGATGGAGGGGGGGGTAAGGGGGAAGAGAGAGAGTAGTAGATAGATGGAGTGGGGGTAGGGGGAAGAGAGAGAGAGAAGTAGGTAGATGTAGGGGGAAGAGAGAGAGAGTAGGAGATAGATGGAGGGGGTAGGGGGGAATAGAGAGAGTAGTAGGTAGATGGAGGTGGCTAGGGCGTTGAGAGAGAGTAGTAGATAGATAGAGTGGGGGTAGGGGGAAGAGAGAGAGAGTAGTATGTAGATGTAGGGGGAAGAGAGAGAGAGTAGTAGATAGATGGAGGGGGGTAGGGGGAAGAGAGAGAGAGTAGTAGGTAGATGTAGGGGGAAGAGAGAGAGAGTAGTAGATAGATGGAGGGGGGTAGGGGGGAAGAGAGAGAGTAGTAGGTAGATGTAGGGGGAAAGAGAGAGTAGTAGATAGGTGGAGGGGGGTAGGTGGGAAGAGTGAGAGAGTAGTAGATAGATGGAGTGGGGGTAAGGGGTAAGAGAGAGAGTAGTAGATAGATGGAGGGGGGTAGGGGGAAGAGAGAGAGTAGTAGATAGATGGAGGGGGGGTAAGGGGAAGAGAGAGAGAGTAGTAGATAGATGGAGTGGGGGTAGGGGGGAAGAGAGAGAGAGTAGTAGGTAGATGTAGGGGGAAGAGAGAGAGAGTAGTAGATAGATGGAGGGGGTAGGGGGGAAGAGAGAGAGTAGTAGGTAGATGGAGGTGGCTAGGGCGTTGAGAGAGTAGTAGATAGATAGAGTGGGGGTAGGGGGAAGAGAGAGAGAGTAGTAGGTAGATGTAGGGGGGAAGAGAGAGAGAGTAGTAGATAGATGGAGGGGGGTAGGGGGGACGAGAGAGAGAGAGTAGTAGATAGATGTAGGGGGAAGAGAGAGAGAGTAGTAGATAGATGGAGGGGGGTAGGGGGGAAGAGAGAGAGTAGTAGGTAGATGTAGGGGGGAAGAGAGAGAGAGAGTAGTAGATAGGTGGAGGGGGGTAGGTGGGAAGAGTGAGAGAGTAGTAGATAGATGGAGTGGGGGTAAGGGGTAAGAGAGAGAGTAGTAGATAGATGGAGTGGGGGTAGGGGGAAGAGAGAGAGTAGTAGATAGATGGAGGGGGTAGGTAGGAAGAGAGAGAGAGTAGTAGATAGATGGAGTGGGGGTAGGGGGGAAGAGAGAGAGTAGTAGATAGATGGAGGGGGTAGGGGGAAGAGAGAGAGTAGTAGATAGATGGAGGGGGTAGGTAGGAAGAGAGAGAGAGTAGTAGATAGATGGAGGGGGTAGGTAGGAAGAGAGAGAGAGTAGTAGATAGATGGAGGGGGGGTAAGGGGGAAGAGAGAGAGTAGTAGATAGATGGAGGGGGGGTAAGGGGGAAGAGAAAGAGAGTAGGAGATAGATAGGGGGGTAGGGGGGAAGAGAGAGAGTAGTAGATAGATGGAGGGGGGGTAGGGGGAAGAGAGAGCGAGTAGTAGATAGATGGAGGGGGGGAAGGGGTAAGAGAGAGAGAGTAGTAGATATATGGAGGGGGTAGGGGGGAAGAGAGAGAGTAGTAGATAGATGGAGGAGGGGGTAGGTGGGAAGAGAGAGAGTAGGAGATAGATGGAGGGGGGTAGGGGGGAAGAGAGAGAGTAGTAGATAGATGGAGGGGGGTAGGGGGAAGAGAGAGAGAGAGTAGTAGATATATGGAGGGGGGTAGGTAGGAAGAGAGAGAGTAGTAGATAGATGGAGGAGGGGGTAGGTGGGAAGAGAGAGAGTAGTAGATAGATGGAGGGGGGTAGGGGGAAGAGAGAGAGAGTAGAGATAGATGGAGGGGGGGGGGTAGGTGGGAAGAGAGAGAGAGAGTAGTAGATAGATGGAGGGGGGGTAGGTGGGAAGAGAGAGAGTAGTAGATAGATGGAGGGGGGTAGGTGGGAAGAGAGAGAGTAGTAGATAGATGGAGGAGGGGGTAGGTGGGAAGAGAGAGAGTAGTAGATAGATGGAGGGGGGTAGGTGGGAAGAGAGAGAGAGTAGTAGATAGATCGAGGAGGGGGTAGGTGGGAAGAGAGAGAGAGTAGTAGATAGATGGAGGGGGGGGGGGGTAGGGGGAAGAGAGAGAGTAGTAGATAGATGGAGGGGGGTAAGGGGGAAGAGAGAGAGTAGTAGATAGATGGAGGGGGGAGAGAGAGTAGTAGATAGATGGAGGGGGGTAGGTGGGAAGAGAGAGAGAGTAGTAGATAGATGGAGGGAGGGGGGGGGGGTAGGGGGAAGAGAGAGAGTAGTAGATAGATGGAGGGGGGGTAAGGGGGAAGAGAGAGAGAGTAGTAAGATGGAGGGGGAGAGTAGAGTAGTAGATAGATGGAGGGGGGTAGGGGGAAGAGAGAGAGAGTAGTAGATAGATGGAGGGGGGGTAGGGGGAAGAGAGAGAGTAGATAGATGGAGGGGGGATAAGGGGGAAGAGAGAGAGAGTAGTAGATAAATGGAGGGGGGTAGGTAGGAAGAGAGAGAGAGTAGTAGATAGATGGAGGGGGGTAAGGGGGAAGAGAGAGAGTAGTAGATAGATGGAGGGGGGTAAGGGGGAAGAGAGAGAGTAGTAGATAGATGGAGGGGGGTAAGGGGGAAGAGAGATAGAGTAGATAGATGGAGGGGGTAGGGGGGAAGAGAGAGAGAGTAGTAGAGGAGGGAAGGATAGGATGAAGAGAGAGAGTAGTAGAGAAGGGAAGGATAGGGGGAAGAGAGAGAGTAGTAGAGGAGGGAAGGATAGGGGGAAGAGAGAGAGTAGTAGAGGAGGGAAGGATAGGAGGAATAGAGAGAGTAGTAGAGGAGGGAAGGATAGGAGGAATAGAGAGAGTAGTAGAGGAGGGAAGGATAGAGGAGGGAATAGGGGGAAGAGAGAGAGTAGTAGAGGAAGGGAAGGAGTAGAGGAGGGAAGGAGAGAGAGAGTAGTAGAGGAGGGAGAGGATATCGGAGGGAAGGATAGGGGTAGAAGAGAAAGAGAGTAGTAGAGGAGGGAAGGATAGGGGGAGAGAGAGAGTAGTAGAGGAGGGAAGGATAGGGGAGAGAGAGAGTAGTAGAGGAGGGAAGGTAGTAGTAGAGGAGGGAAGGATAGGGGGAAGAGAGAGAGTAGTAGAGGAGGGAAGGATAGGGGGAGAGAGAGAGTAGTAGAGGAGGGAGGGATAGAGGGAAGAGAGAGAGTAGTAGAGGAGGGAAGGATAGGGGGAAGAGAGAGAGTAGTAGAGGAGGGAAGGATAGGGGGAGAGAGAGAGTAGTAGAGGAGGGAAGGATAGGGGTAGGGGGGTTGAGAGAATAGTATCGGAGGGAAGGATAGGGGTAGTGGGGAAGAGAAAGAGAGTAGTAGAGGAGGGAAGGATAGGGGTAGGTGGGAGAGAGAGAGAGTAGTAGAGGGAGGGAAGGACAGTGGTAGGGGGGGAAGAGAGAGAGTAGTAGAGGAGGGAAGGATAGGGGTAGGGGGGTAGAGAGAGTTGTAGAGGAGGGAAGGAGCTGACTGTTCATCAAGTAGAGATTATTATTATTCCTTCTCCTAGAGATGAGCAAATTACAAGCACACACACCTTCTTTATCTGTTTGGATAAGAGGGGGGCTGCCGTGTGGCCCGGGTGATGGATGACTGTGTTTACAGATGAGGGTGATAATGTTAAGCAGTGCAGCATTAAGCATCAATTTGCCACAGAGCCAGACCCGGGCTCCAGGCCGGGTTGGTCAGACACTAAACGAGCCCCAGACTGATGAGGTCTCCCTGGGCACCAGATTGCCTAATCTTCCCCTACTCCTCCAGATTGATAGAGTCACTGCTCACGGCGGAGATTGCAATGAGAGGACTAAGGTTGACTCTCTCTGCGTTATCTGTGGTTATTGTACAACAAGGGAAGGCCAGGGTCAGAGGGCATCTCCATGGAAGAATGACTTGATTGATAATGTAGACATGGATGAATTTTGGGGAGAACACGTAGCAATGGTGCCAAATTATTTTGATATGTAGATATTATGATCCCTGTGATTTTTGGTGAGTTCCTAGAAGGACTTTTTCCCCCAGTTCCAGCCTAACTGTAGAATTTGCATTTTATTGCATGATATAAGTATTTGATCACCTACCAACCAGTAAGAATTCCGGCTCTCACAGACCTGTTAGTTTTTCTTTAAGAAGCCCTCCTGTTCTCCACTCATTACCTGTATTAACTGCACCTGTTTGAACTTGCTACCTGTATAAAAGACACCTGTCCACACACTCAATCAAACAGACTCCAACCTCTCCACAATGGCCTAGACCAGAGAGCTGTGTAAGGACATCAGGGTTAAAATTGTAGATCTGCACAAGGCAGGGATGGGCTACAGGACAATAGGCAAGCAGCTTGGTGAGAAGGCAACAACTGTTGGCGCAATTATTAGAAAATGGAAGAAGTTCAAGATGACGGTCAATCACCCTCGGTCTGGGGCTCCATGCAAGATCTCACCTCGTGGGGCATCAATGATCATGAGGAAGGTGAGGGATCAGCCCAGAACTACACGGCAGGACCTGGTCAATGACCTGAAGAGAGCTGGGACCACAGTCTCAAAGAAAACCATTAGTAACACATTACGCCGTCATGGATTAAAATCCTACAGCGCACGCAAGGTCCCCCTGCTCAAGCCAGCGCATGTCCAGGCCCGTCTGAAGTTTGCCAATGACCATCTGGATGTTCCAGAGGAGGAATGGGAGAAGGTCATGTGGTCTGATGAGACAAAAATAGAGCTTTTTGGTCTAAACTCCACTCGCCGTGTTTGGAGGAAGAAGAAGGATGAGTACAACCCCAAGAACACCATCCCAACCGTGATGCATGGAGGTGGAAACATCATTATTTGGGGATGCTTTTCTGCAAAGGGGACAGGACGTCTGCACCGTATTGAGGGGAGGATGGATGGGGCCATGTATCGCGGGATCTTGGCCAACAACCTCCTTCCCTCAGTAAGAGCATTGAAGATGGGTCGTGGCTGGGTCTTTCAGCATGACAACGACCCGAAACACACAGCCAGGGCAACTAAGGAGTGGCTCCGTAAGAAGCATCTCAAGGTCCTGGAGTGGCCTAGCCAGTCTCCAGACCTGAACCCAATAGAAAATCTTTGGAGGGAGCTGAAAGTCCATATTGCCCAGCGACAGCCCCGAAACCTGAAGGATCTGGAGAAGGTCTGTATGGAGGAGTGGGCCAAAATCCCTGCTGCAGTGTGTGCAAACCTGGTCAAGAACTACAGGAAATGTATGATCTCTGTAATTGCAAACAAAGGTTTCTGTACCAAATATTAAGTTCTGCTTTTCTGATGTATCAAATACTTATGTCATGCCATAAAATGCAAATTAATTACTTAAAAATCATACAATGTGATTTTCTGGATTTTTGTTTTAGATTCCGTCTCTCACAGTTGAGGTGTACCTATGATAAAAATGACAGACCTCTACATGCTTTGTAAGTAGGAAAACCTGCAAAATCGAAAACTTGTTCTCCCCACTGTATGTTGCTCTTTTTGTCTTTTCGTCAATGTTTGCTGTGTGTGTATGTAGCACGGCATCACCATGATGTTTGGTAATATCTGGTTATCAGCAGATTCCCCAAAATGAGTTTTTATTTGTTTTATTCAACCTTTATTTTAACAGGGTAGACATATATAAATACATATAAATATATACACAGTTGAAGTCGGGAGTTTACATACACCTTAGCTAAATACATTTAACCTCAGTTCTTCACAATTCCTGACATTTAATCCTAGTAAAAAATCCCTGTTTTAGGTCAGTTAGGATCACCACTTTATTTTAAGTATGTGAAATGTCAGAATAATAGTAGAGAGAATGATTTATTTCAGATGTGATTTCTTTCATCACATTCCCAGTGGGTCAGAAGTTTACATACACTCAATTAGTATTTGGTAGCATTGCCTTTAAATTGTTTAACTTGGGTAAAACATTTTGGGTAGCCTTCCACAAGGTTCCCACAATAAGTTGGGTGAATTTTGGCCCATTCCTCCTGACAGAGCTGGTGTTATTGAGTCAGGTTTGTAGGCCTCCTTGCTCACACACACTTTTTCAGTTCTGCCCACACATTTTCTATAGGATTGAGGTCAGGGCTTTGTGATGGCCACTCCAATACCTTGACTTTGTTGTCCTTAAGCCATTTTGCCACAACTTTGGAAGTATGCTTGGGGTCATTGTCCATTTGGAAGACCCATTTGCGACCAAGCTTTAACTTCCTGACTGATGTCTTGAGATGTTGCATCAATATAGCCACATCATTTTCCATCATAATGCCATCTATTTTGTGAAGTGCACCAGTCCCTCCTGCGCTATAGTTTGTTAACAAGAAATTTGTGGAGTGGTTGAAAAACGAGTTAAAAAAAATATATATATATTTTTTTTAAATGTTACCCCTTTTTCTCCCCAATTTCGTGGTATCCAATTGTTGTAGTAGCTACTATCTTGTCTCATTGCTACAACTCCCGTACGGGCTCGGGAGAGACAAGGCTGAATGTCATGCGTCCTCCGATACACAACCCAACCAGCCGTACTGCTTCTTAACACAGCGCATATCCAACCCGGAAGCCAGCCGCACCAATGTGTCAGAGGCTACACCGTGCACCTGGCAACCTTGGCTAGCGCGCACTGCGCCCGGCCCGCCACAGGAGTTGCTGGTGCGTGATGAGACAAGGAGATCCCTACCGACCAATCGCTCCCTAACCCGGACGACGCTAGGCCAATTGTGCGTCGCCCCACGGACCTCCCGGTCGCGGCTGGTTACGACAGAGCCTGGGCGCGAACCCAGGGACTCTGATGGCACAGCTGGCGCTGCAGTACAGCGCCCTTAACCACTGCGCCACCCGGGAGGCCGAAAAACGAGTTTTAATGACTCCAACGTCAGTGTATGTAAACTTCCGACTTCAACTGCATCTACCTGTCTGTTTTTCAAATCCACCCTGTGTAATACATCATAAATAAACAACACATTATACACAAAATATATATTAAAATACAAAAACACAGTCATGGGAAGCACAAATGAAACATCACAAATCACCCAGAAAAACAGGTGCTTTGTAAAGTAGGGCCTTGTAAACAAATGTAGAGTAATGTAGACATCTACAGGTCTTTAGCGAAGTCCAACCAATTCTTGGATACAGGATAACAGTGCTGTCTTGCCTCATGATGATAATACATGTACAGATAACTGCCAAAATAAAGGAAACACTTCTGTAAATGAGGGATACAAAGTATATTGGAAGCAGGTGAGCCCATTATTTTGGCAACCATGGCTAGAAGATCTCAGTGACTTTGAAAGAGGGGTTTTAAAGGGTGTGTGTGTGTGTGTGTGTGTGTGTGTGTGTGTGTGTGTGTGTGTGTGTGTGTGTGTGTGTGTGTGTGTGTGTGTGTGTGTATGTGTGTGTGTGTGTGTGTCTCTGTCTCAGCCACCAGATCTCAACACAATTGAACACTTATGTGAGATTCTGGAGTGGCGTCTGAGACAACGTTTTCCACCACCACAACAAAACACCAAATGATGTAATTTCTCATAGAAGAATGGTGTTGTATTCCTCCGATAGTTCCAGAAACTTGTAGAATCTATCCCAAGGCACATTGAAGCTGTTCAGGCTCGTGGTGGCTCAACGCCATATAAAGACACCTTATGTTGGTGTTTCCTTTATTTTGGCAGTTACCTGTATATCTGCAGTAAAACGTTTGGATGAAATATTGGTTTCCTTTATTATTATTCAAGGTACTGAGAAAATGGTTTCTTTCTGAGACTTGACCTTTAAACAAGTGTAGCTACTATAAAGAGATCCTCTGTTCCTCAACTTATGAGCATTTATGTTGTGTAATAATCATTTTGTATGGAATGATTACATTGTGTTTGTGTTGGGTCTGTGTTGGAGTGTTACAGGCTGTGTCCTTGGTCGTAGTTTGAGATTAGTTTTGAGTGTTATCTCAGATACTATTGTTTCAGGTATCTACTTAGACAATACTTTGTGACACTAATTTAATAGCACCAAGCATATTTGAAAGATGCTCCTTTGCCTAACCAACAGGGTAAACAGGAAGTAAATACTGAGCAGACAAACTCTGTATGCACCCAAAGTGAGTTTAATAAACAGCAGAAACTTCAGTTTTTTCCCAGTCAAAATACATCAATCTACCCAGACTCAAAGAGCAGAAAGAGAAATGAAAGAAGAAAGGTTAAATGTCTGCATTAGAATGTGTGTCCCCAAGCATGTTAAAGAGCTTGGTATGGGGATGGGGGGCCTCGACGACACCTTGTCATCCTTCTCCTGTCACAGGAAATAGACTGATGGATCACTTCCTGGTGTCACTGCTGTGGACTGGTGACAATCAGCCAAATGATAGTGTCTGCCTGCCTACATATCTGTAATTGATAGCCCAAACCCCAAACACTCTCTTCTCCAGTTGCTATGATGGAACATTGGATTGAAATCACTCCCGATGAGGTGGAGCCAAGACCATTTGTTATTTACTTCCCTCCCTGCTCGCGTTCTGCTCCGCACCATTCCTCCGTCTCCCCCCGACCGCCCCTCTCCCTCCCTCCCTCCCTCCCTCCCTCCCTCCCTCCCTCCCTCCCTCCACCCCTATCCACGCTCCTTCGCCTCTGCCGGAATTTTTGCCAGAAGAACACATTATGGTAATCCAACAGTATGTGTGTATAGGAATCAATCAAGGGAAAAGCCATCCCAAGAGTTATGACACGGCAAAGTCTGTTTGTAACTTTTGATTAATGGTAGATTTTCGGTTTTCTAAATTGAGAACGAGGCGGACTGTAGAGGACAGGGGATGGGAAATGGTGGGATGTTGGGATGGTTTTGAACCCACCCAGTAATTCCATTTAGATGTGGGAGAAAGAGAAGTGGGGGGACACGCACGCTGCTCGCAGGGCCCGCTGCACCCACCGCACCCGCTGGCCCTGAGCTGAGCCCATTTCCCTGACGACGTATGGATGTCGTCGTCGCGGCGATGGATGCCCCCTTCCCTCAGCCTCTCATCAGCATCACCAGGCACCTTGGAGCCGCAGCATCGAGAGCCTGGGAGGACTGATTTATAAAGTTGTTTTGGCAATTTGCTGTTATGTTATTTCCATGCCATATAAATACATATATCTATCGCAGCATAAAGGTATTATCAGGGCTGTAATGGATTAGCATCAGAGGGCTGTTCAGGGGATACTTGGGATGTTTGGCAGGACATTAGTGGATAGGCGCTTTAACACAAGATACTAACGTGGACATGAATCCTGCTGGTATGAGGGGAAGCCAGAGCAAAGGTTTTGTAATGAACACTAGGTGTTTTTGTACATATGAACTGTACATGGTTCCTTATCAGAGGAGGCTGGTGGGAGAAGCTATAGGAAGACGGTATTTGGTATTTTGGTATTTTCTTAGGATCCCCATTAGCTGTTGCAACAGCAGCAGCTACTCTTCCTGGAGTCCAACACAAAACATGAAACATAATACAGAATGACATAATACAGAACATCAATAGACAAGAACAGCTCAAGGACAGAACTACATACATTCTTTAAAAACAGCACACATAGCTTACATATCAATGCATACACACAAACTATCTAGGTCAAATAGGGGAGAGGCGTTGTGCCGTGAGGTGTTGCTTTATCTGTTTTTGAAACCAGGTTTACTGTTTATTTGAGCAATATGAGATGGAAGGAGGTTCCATGCAAAAAGGGCTTTATATATACTGTACGCTTTCTTGAATTTGTTCTGGATTTGGGGACTGTGAAAAGACCCCTGGTGGCTTGTCTGGTGGGATACGTGTGTGTGTCAGAGCTGTGTGTAAATTGACTATGCAAACAATTTGGGATTTTCAACACATTCATGTTTATTTTAAAAAGAAGAAGTAATGCATTCAGTCTCTCCTCAACTCTTAGCCAAGAGAGACTGACATGCATAGTATTTATATCAGCCCTCTGATTACAATTAATAGAAAAACTTGCCGCTCTATTCTGGACCAGCTGCAGCTTAAATAGGTCTTTCCTTGGAGCACTGGACCACATGACTGGACAATAATCAAGATAAGACTAAACTAGAGCCTGCAGAACTTGCTTTTAGGAGTGTGGTGTCAAAAAATCAGAGCATTTCTTTATTACGGCAAGACCTCTCCCCATCTTTATGACCATTGAATCTATATATTTTGACCATGACAGTTTACAATCTAAGGTAACGCCAAATAATTTAGTCTCCTCAACTTGTTCAACAACATTCATTACCAGATTCAGCTGAGGCCTAGCACTTAACAAATTATTTGTACCAAATAGAATGCTCTTAGTTTTAGAGATGTTCAGGATCAGTTTATTACTGGCCATCCATTCCAAAACAGACTGCTAGTCTTTGTTAAGGGTTTCAGTGACTTCATTAGCTATGGATGTTGATGCATATATGGTTGAATCATCAGAATACATGGACACACATGTGCTCTGTTTAATGGCAGTGGCAGGTCGTTGTTAAAAATAGAAAAGAGTAGAGGGCTTAGAGAGCTGCCCTGCGGTACACCATTTTACATTAGAGAAGCTTCCATTAAAGAAAACCCTTTGAGTTCTAGTAGATATATAGCTCTGAATCCACAATATGGCAGAGGTTGAAAAGTCATAGCACATACATTTTTTATGGTCAATAATATCAAAGGCTGCACTGAAATCTAACAGTACACCTCCCAAAATGTTCTTATTATCAATTTCTTTCAACCAATCATCAGTCATTTGTGTCAGTGCAGTACATGTTAAGTGCATTTCTCTACAAACATGCTGAAAGTCTGTCCTTACTTTGTTTACAGAGAAATAGCATTGTATTTGGTCAAACACATTTTTTCCAACAGTTTGCTAAGAGCTGGCAGCAAGCCTTTTGGTCTGCTGTTAGAACCAGTAAAGGCCGCTTTACCACTCTTGGGTAGCGGCTTCCCTCCAGGCCTGAGGACAAAGACTTTCCTGTAGGCTCATTGTAATGGCTGGAATGGAATAAATGAGTCCAACATGTGGTTTCCATATGTTATATATGCCATTAATTCCATTCGAGCCATTACAATGAGCCTGTCCTCCTATAGCTCTTCACACCAGCCTCCATTGTTCCTTATCAAAGAGAACGTAACAAGGATAATTTTTGTTGGTACAACATCCTTTATTTATCTCAATTACTCTCATTACAGATTAAAAAAAAGAAGGTTTGCTCCTTCTTTAATAATTCAATTATTATGTTTCCTAGTAAAAACTGTTGCAAGTCTCAAGGCCCATGAAGGAACATTTTAGGTTTCTGAATTGTGTTGGTTTAAGTACAATCTTTACCCACACCAACACATTACTGATCCTGAGCCCAGCTTAAAGATCCAAGAACCCTCAACCGCATTGGAACTTCTGCAGATATTTAGGTTTGCAAATCTCCATTATGCCCTTTCTAATGTTGTCATTAGCAATCAGCTCACTGTGAAAACAGGGCGGCGGGGGAGGAAAATCATTTGAACCTGTGGCTCTTCCATAGATCATCCGGTGCTGAGGGGGGGTCAGGGGTGACAGCTCGGGTCAATACCACAGGCCTGGAGGGGCGCGTGGCATTACCCACGGGGGTTTGCGGTGGGGTCGCCAAGGATCAGCCAGCGTTACCGTGGAGTCGGCACAATTCTGACAATGGGGGGGAGGGTTAGATCGTAGATAGTTGCTGACGGTGCCAGCCCCAGCTCCTGGGTCATACATGGTCATTGTTGACACCTTCCTCCCACCCTCCTCCTCCTCAACTCTACCTGCCTGTCCCCTCAGAGCAGGACGGTGTGACAGGGGGCTGAGGTATTGAAGGGTGTGACGGGCCATCAGCAGGCCCCTCTTTTCTCTCTGTCCTCCTGTCCTTTACTGCCAGCCTGCTCCCTCCTTTTACGCCACTCACTCAGGGGGCATGGCACCGCATTACGCTGCGGACCTGACGCAATGGATATCGAGTTATTGATCCAGTGTTTCTGTCTGAGAATTGTGTTGTGTCAGTATGAGTCAATGAGTTATCGATACAGTGGACTTCAACAGCCCACCATTGATCCCCAAACACTACCTACATGCAAGTCAAGTAAAAACACACACTTCAAAACAGTGAAGGCTTGTTTCTAGGCATTTGTTTGTTTCCATACAGTTTGTCAAGTTTCCTCCAAAGACCGCCAAGGACTCCTCAAATGAATATAGTACAGAACTACTCCATAAGCCAATGTGTTGACGTTATGAGCACCTTTGATATGTATATACACCTACCGGACACTTTATTAGGTACACCCATCTAGTACCGGGTCGGACCCTCCTTTGCCTCCAGAACAACCTTAATTCTTCGGCCGTGAATTCTAAAAGTAGGAAATGTTCCACATGGATGTTGGTCCATGCTGACGCGATGGCAACACAAAGTTGCCGCCATCAGCTTGTCCCTTGACACCAGTCAGGATGGGTCCATGGACTCATGCTGCCTACACCAAATCCTGACTCTGCCATCACCATGACGCAACAGAACCGTGATTTGGCGGACCAGGTGATGTTTTTCCACTTCTCAGTTGTCCAGTATTGGTTATCGTGTGTAGCAGATAGAAGTGGAACCCAGTGTGGTCGTCTGCTGCAATAGACCTTCCATAACAAGGACCGACGAGTTGTTCCGAGATGCCGTTCTGCACACCAGTGTTGTACTGCGCCGTTATTTGTCGGTTTTTGGCCCGCCTGTTAGCTTGCACGTTTCTTGCCATTCTCCTTCAACCTCACTCATCAACAAGCTGCTTTCGCCCACGGGACTTCCGCTGACTGGATGTTTGTCGCAACATTCTCGAGAAACCCTAGACACTGTCATGTGTGAAAGCCTAAGAGGGCGGCCGTTTCTGAGATACTGGATCCGGCGTGCCTGGCACCGACAATCATACCACCATTGAGGTCACTTGTTTTGCCTATTCTAATGTTCAGTCGAACAGATGCCTGTCTGCCTGCTTTATATAGCAAGCCATGCCCACTGTTTATAGGAGCGATCCATTTTCATGAACGGAGTGGTGTACCTAATAAACTGGCCGGTGAGTGTTTATTTTTTTATTTTATTTTATTTTTACCCCTTTTTCACCCCAATTTCGTGGTATCCAATTGTTGTAGTAGCTACTATCTTGTCTCATCGCTACAACTCCCGTACGGGCTCGGGAGAGACGAAGGTTGAAAGTCATGCGTCCTCCGATACACCAGCCGCACTGCTTCTTAACACAGCGCGCATCCAACCCGGAAGCCCGCCGCACCAATGTGTCGGAGGCTACACCGTGCACCCGGCAACCTTGGTTAGCGCGCACTGCGCCCGGCCCGCCACAGGAGTCGCTGGTGCGCGATGAGACAAGGACATCCCTACCGACCAAGCCCTCCCTAACCCGGACGACGCTAGACCAATTGTGCGTCGCCCCACGGACCTCCCGGTCGCGGCCGGTTACGACAGAGCCTGGGCGCAAACCCAGGGACTCTGATGGCACAGCTGGCGCTGCAGTACAGCGCCCTTAACCACTGCGCCACCCGGGAGGCCCGAGTGTGTGCACTCTAGCGAGGAGCTATGATGATAATGTTTTGGTTCTCTGAGCAGAGTAATAGAACATCTAGATGGATTTAAAAGACAGTTACAGATGTGAAGACATTCCAAATGGAGACGTTTCCACCAGGCACATTTGGTCCAGGTATGGACCATTTGGTATGGAAAATAGGTAATAAACTCCATCTGAACCTCCATGTCCCCATCTCATGACAAACGGCTTTACAACTTGCTTTCACTTAACTGGTTCCAGAAGGATTTAGAAGTTTTGTAACTTGTCAGTGGGATTGAATATGCGGATATATGAAGTTCATGATTTCTCTCGTAGCTCAATATGTTCCTAGTGATTCAGACAGGGCTGATGGAGAGGATTTGGGTTATTAGACCTGTGGTTATTAGACCTCTGGTTATTAGACCACTGGCTGAGACCCAGGGTGTTTCTATTGGGCAGTGGCCGAATGGGGATAACTGGTGGTAGGATAGGGTGTATGTGTGTGTGTGTGTGTGTGTGTGTGTGTGTGTGTGTGTGTGTGTGTGTGTGTGTGTGTGTGTGTGTGTGTGTGTGTGTGTGTGTGTGTGTGTGTGTGTGTGTGTGTGTGTGTGTGCGAGTGTGCGAGTGTGCGTCCAGGCACATACTTTCTTCTCTGTGTTTTATTCCACATTCAGTCCACTGCCCCGGGGGCCTGAGAGAGCATCAGATCTCATCACCCAGAGAGCCTAATTCACTTTGACTCCATCACTACCTGAGAGAGCATCAGATCTCATCACCCAGAGAGCCTAATTCACTTTGACTCTATCACTACCTGAGAGAGCATCAGATCTCATCACCCAGAGAGCCTAATTCACTTTGACTCCATCACTACCTGAGAGAGCATCAGATCTCATCACCCAGAGAGCCTTGTTCACTTTGACTCCATCACTACCTGAGAGAGCATCAGATCTCATCACCCAGAGAGCCTAATTCACTTTAACTCCATCACTATCTGAGAGAGCATCAGATCTCATCACCCAGAGAGCCTAATTCACTTTAACTCCATCACTACCTGAGAGAGCATCAGAGCTCATCACCCAGAGAGCCTAATTCACTTTAACTCCATCACTACCTGAGAGATCATCAGAGCTCATCACCCAGAGAGCCTAATTCACTTTAACTCCATCACTACCTGAGAGAACATCAGATCTCATCACCCAGAGAGCCTAATTCACTTTAACTCCATCACTACCTGAGAGAACATCAGATCTCATCACCCAGAGAGCTCCATCACTACTGCAGTCTTTAAACTGCACAAATATCAACTCAATCTGCTGTCCAGCCCACCTGATAGGTTTCCAGACTACTGTAACTTTTCTGTGGATCCTGGAATAATGGCGGCTGAGGCCGACAGGACAGAAGGACGAAATACAAAGAGGGGGAGGGAATGGCCGTGGACATACCTGTAGGCCAAACACACAAATACACTTACATGCACACACACACTATCCTATCCACCCGTCCGTGGAAAAGCCATTTACGGCCTGCCAAGATGTCAAGCTCTAAAGTGTAGCAGAGAAAAGACAGTGGGTCTGATGTGTTCCCTCAGTCCAGGCCTGGCTATGAGGAGATGTGATGTGTTCCCTCAGTCCAGGCCTGGCTGTGAGGAGATGTGATGTGTTCTCTCTCTCCGGGCCTGGCTGTGAGGAGATGTGATGTGTTCCCTCAGTCCAGGCCTGGCTGTGAAGAGATGTGATGTGTTCCCTCAGTCCAGGCCTGGCTGTGAGGAGATGTGATGTGTTCTCTCTCTCCCGGCCTGGCTGTGAGGAGATGTGATGTGTTCTCTCTCTCCCGGCCTGGCTGTGAGGAGATGTGATGTGTTCTCTCTTTCCGGGCCTGGCTGTGAGGAGATGTGATGTGTTCTCTCAGTCCAGGCCTGGCTGTGAGGAGATGTGATGTGTTCTCTCTCTCCGGGCCTGGCTGTGAGGAGATGTGATGTGTTCTCTCTCTCCGGGCCTGGCTGTGAGGAGATGTGATGTGTTCTCTCTCTCCGGGCCTGGCTGTGAGGAGATGTGATGTGTTCCCTCAGTCCAGGCCTGGCTGTGAGGAGATGTGATGTGTTCTCTCTCTCCGGGCCTGGCTGTGAGGAGATGTGATGTGTTCTCTCTTTCCGGGCCTGGCTGTGAGGAGATGTGATGTGTTCCCTCAGTCCAGGCCTGGCTGTGAGGAGATGTGATGTGTTCCCTCAGTCCAGGCCTGGCTGTGAGGAGATGTGATGTGTTCTCTCTCTCCGGGCCTGGCTGTGAGGAGATGTGATGTGTTCTCTCTCTCCGGGCCTGGCTGTGAGGAGATGTGATGTGTTCTCTCTTTCCGGGCCTGGCTGTGAGGAGATGTGATGGGTTCCCTCAGTCCAGGCCTGGCTGTGAGGAGATGTGATGTGTTCTCTCTTTCCGGGCCTGGCTGTGAGGAGATGTGATGCGTTCTCTCTCTCCGGGCCTGGCTGTGAGGAGATGTGATGTGTTCTCTCTCTCCGGGCCTGGCTGTGAGGAGATGTGATGTGTTCTCTCTCTCCGGGCCTGGCTGTGAGGAGATGTGATGTGGAGAAACTCATTCACTCTGCAAACCCAAAAACATGTGCAGAGTAGAAAAATATTTGTATACCACAGGTGATCTTATTACTGGCCTAGTAAACTGACCTGTAATAACATCTTCCCCAGCAAGTAACACTCAAACACAGTCAAAAAGACTTAGGAAAAGACACCTCTATCTACATAATAGGAAAAAGGGGCATATGCGCCATCCTCTGGAATATGAAATATATGGAAATGTAAATCAGGGTCACAAAGAGTGTTTCTTGGTAGTCTTAAACAAATCTACTTTGAAACAGAAGTATCCACCTCACACACATGATTATGCACGTAAATAAAGAAGATACCTGTACCATGTCAGATATAGAGATGAAATGTATTACATTTTGAGTTTGCATCCCAATATTACACTTTATATACAGTACCAGTCAAAAGTTTGGACAAAATGCTCTTTCAAGTTTTTTCTTTATTTTTACTATTTTCTAAATTGTAGAATAATGGTGACGATGTGGTTTGCGCTTAGTGGGGCTATAATTTGTTTTTCAACAGGACAATGACCCAAAATGACACCTCCAGGCTTTGTAAGGACTATTTGACCAAGAAGGAGAGTAATGGAATGCTGCATCAGATGACCTGCCCTCCACAATCACCCACCTCAACCCAATTGAGATGGTTTGGGATGAGTTGGACCGCAGAGTGAAGGAAAATTAGCCAACAAGTGCTCAACATATGTGGGAACTCCTTCAAGACTGTTGGAAAAGCGTTCCTCAAGAAGCTGTCATCAAGTCCAAGGGTAGCTACTTTGAAGAATCTATTAACTAAAATATATTTTGATTTGTTTAACACTTTTTTGGTTACTACATTATTCAATATGTGTTATTTTATAGTTGTCATGTCTTCACTATTATTCTACAATGTGGAAAATAGTCAAAATAAAGAAAAACCCTTGAATGAGTAGGTGTGTCCAAACTTTTGACTGGTACTGTCGATCACAGAAGAGTGAGGTAAAACAAACAGAATTTCTGTCGTAAAAAAAAACCCTTTTTAAAATATGAAATTATGAAAAATATCTTTGTACATTCAGACTGACATTTTGTATAATGACGTTCTTCAATTTAATTAACCAGTTGAGATATCATCAGATGATGTGGTTCATGATAAGAGGAACTAGTCCACACTGATCTCTCCTCACTCACTGCTATACCCACAGAATAGGAAATTAGAAAACATATAATTTTATAGGATATTCTATGGCTCTATCCCCACCCACCCAGATAGCCATCTAGCCTCCACACTCACCATGACATATTGTAGAAGCATAGTTTGTTTTGTGATAAGAATAACACTCTTCTCTGTGTCAGAAGTCTTCAAACAGCCCTATCAGCATGTCCTTCTTTTTTCCCATCTCCAAACATTTTGGTTTGCTGAAGGGTCATCTCTGTATCCCTCCGTCTCTGGCCCAGGTAATGAATGAATGCAATTACCAGGCTTGATTGGTTGGAAGGTCATTGGGAATCCTGTAATTTTTCACTTATGTTACGCTGCTGTTTGTGATGAATGTAGCCAACCTTTCTGCATCCCTCCTTAGATTACCCTGGGCATTAAAATGCAACCGCAAATTATTAAGCTGTTCACTGAACACTGTGAGGCCAGACCGTAAGTCTGTTTATACAGATTAACAAATGGAAAGATGTGTTGTGGTGTAAAAATGATTTTTTTTTAATCACAAAATTGGTTGGAAAGGAAAAATATATTTTTTAATGGTAATTTCCATTATTTAATGTTTTTGACTGTTTTTGCTTTTCTATACTTCACTACTTGCTAAATTAAGTCATATATAGTTTGAATAGATTAAGTGTATTTTGACAATGTCAACTTGTTCATTTATGTGTGCGTTTATATTTAATCTCAAACAGTTCTGATACAGCCTTTGAAATACAGCCATGCTAAATCCTGTTCACACATCACCGTCACTTAAATCCACTGGTTTGGTGGCGATGGGAGATGCAAGACACTTTCTCAGACCAATCATGTTCCTCTAATCACCCGACACAGTAACTTATAGTAAGTAGCTCATTAAAAACACTGCTGTCCTCCCTCTGTTAGCTTCCTATCTCACTCTCTCTCCCTGTCATTCTCTTTCTATCTGTTTGTCTGTCCGTCTGTCATTCTGTCGGCCTTTCTCAATAGCAAGTCTGTACATAGTCAAAGCTTTCCTTAATATTGGGTCAGTCACAGTGTACAGGTATTCTGCCACTGTGTACTCTCTGTTTAGGGACAAATAGCATTCTAGTTTGCTCAGTTTTTTTGTTAGTTCTTTCCAATGTGTCACGTTATTATCTTTTTGTTTTCTCATGATTTGGTTGGGTCTAATTGTGCTGCTGTCCTGGGGCTCTGTGGGGTCTGTTTGTGTTTGTGAACAGAGCCCAAGGACCAGCTTGCTTAGGGGACTCTTCTCCAGGTTCATCTCTCTGTAGGTGATGGCTTTGTTATGGAAGGTTTGGGAATCACTTTCCTTTTAGGTGGTTGTAGAATTTAACGGCTCTTTACTGGATTTTTAGCATTAGCGGGTATCGGCCTAATTCTGCTCTGCTCTGCTCTGTCTGTCTGTCTGTCTGTCTGTCTGTCTGTCGGTCTGTCTGTCTGTCTGTCTGTCTGTCTGTCTGTCTGTCTGTCTGTCTGTCTGTGTCTGTCTGTCTCACTCCCCCCCCCCCCCTCTCTCTCTCTCTCTCTCTCTCTCTCTCTCTCTCTCTCTCTCTCTCTCTCTCTCTCTCTCCCCCCCCTCTCTCTCTCTCCCCCCCTCTCTCTCTCCCTCTCCCCCCTCTCTCTCTCTCGCTCTCCCTCCCCCCCTCTCTCTCTCTCCCCCCTCTCTCTCTCTCTCTCTCTCTCTCTCTCTGCCCTAACTATATCTCTCTTCTATCCCCACTCTTCTTCTCACCTTCTCTCTCTAATCTCTCGTTTTCTATCACCTCACCTCTTCCTCCCTCCCTCCACCCCCCATCACATTCCCTCCCTTTCTCTTTCGGTGGACATACTGTCTCCTGTGTAGTTCATGGGGTTGGTGTTCTGCAGGTTGAATTAGTGTTCTGTCAGGGTTGTTCTGCTGCAGGGGCTTGGCAGGTGCCCCACTCCAACTCCACGGCCGATCAACTACACGTCCATCTGTCCAGTGTAGAGGGATAAGGTGGAGGGATTGAGGGATGGAGTAATGGAGGGGTGGAGGAATGGAGGGGTGGAGTGGTGGAAGGAAAGAGGGGTGAATGTATAAAGGGGTGGAGGGGTGAAGGGATGGAGAATGGAGGAGTGGAGGATGGAGGATTGAGGGGGTGCGTGGTCAGAGACTCAGAGACTCTGTGGCAGGTAGCCAGTCAGGCGGTCAGTGAATGGATGGACAAAAGAGGTCTCTGCCTCAATCTGTCTCTCCCTCTCTTCCCCTCTCTCTCTCTCTCTCTCTCTCTCTCTCTCTCTCTCTCTCTCTCTCTCTCTCTCTCTCTCTCTCTCTCTCTCTCTTTCTCTCTTCCATTCTCTCTCCGTCTATTGTCTCACTATCATTCTCTAACAGGTGAAGTAGGGCTGTGTTGGACGAGGACCTTTTGAAGTGGAACAACATTTTCTCTCAGTCCCAGGGAAGGCTCTATCAGGCCTCTTCAGTGTTAGTGAGGTCCTGTAGTCCCAGGGAAGGCTCTATCGGGCCTCTTCGGTGTTAGTGAGGTCCTGTAGTCCCAGGGAAGGCTCTATCGGGCCTCTTCGGTGTTAGTGAGGTCCTGTAGTCCCAGGGAAGGCTCTATCACGGTGTTAGTGAGGTCCTGTAGTCCCAAGGAAGGCTCTATCGGGCCTCTTCAGTGTTAGTGAGGTCCTGTAGTCCCAGGGAAGGCTCTATCGGGCCTCTTCAGTGTTAGTGAGGTCCTGTAGCTCTAGTAGCTGTGTTCAGTCATCCCTCTCACCACCCTTGGTCCATCATAAATGGCACCCTACTCCCGATATAGTGCCTTATGGGCCTTGGTCAAAAGTAGTGCACTATATAGGGAATAGGTTGCCATTTGGGACACAGTCCCTCATATCACCACTGCTATGCTACGCAAACTGGAGATGACCACAAAGCCTCTCCTCAGACTATACAGTAACACTGGGTAGCTGGTAAAGTATAGAATGTAACTTCAAGTCAGAGGTCCACTTTGTGCCAAAGGAATTGTGACTTTACAATGTATTTACAAACTACTCTGTGTATTATATGATTATTATATATTTACAGTATGTTCATTATCTTTTCTGTTTCTAATAATGAAATCTAAAATATGCTGAATGTTTATCTTCTCTGTTTTTAAAACTAAATGTATTTATTATTTGTAACGAAATGTGCACAACTAAACTGGTTGTTACATGCATTAGAAAACGAGAACCACAGCTTAATCGAATCTCATTAATTTGATCATGCTTAATTTAATCAATTACAACTCTGCTGAAAGGTCTAGTTCAGCCATTGATGACCATGTTTCAAATCTTTCCCAACAATAAGCTGCTTCAGGGGGCCGATCATCACCTGCCTTTTAGTTCTTTAATCAGTTTCCTCTAGTTGCAATGTGTGCAATGTCTTTGGTAGTATGGGGGACCCCCCCCCCCCCCCCCCCCCCACCGGCGTGGCCCTCCGAACCCCCTGGTCCCTGTCCCCAGCCTTAATCCAATTTGTTCAGTCCCTCTGTCTTCAGACGCTGCAAAATGAAAGCTGTGCTCCCACAAAAACACCTCACATTTCCAAGGTATTGGCTGGTCTGCTAGGCTAGAAACTTCATTTATTCTGGCTAACTTCTCAATTATCTAGCCAGTAGTGGAGACGTGTAAAAAGTACAAAAATCAATACCATTCCATTCCCCTCGTATTGGAAAGGGAAAAATTAATGAGATAGGACACGCTCTTAATCAGAAATAAATGTTTTAATTCAGATAATGACGCAGAAGGATGACAAATGCCGGGTTCTGCAGCTCTTCACAAGAAGCTGTTTCAATTGTATTGTAAATATAAAAGGTATTGATCTGGGAGATGTACAAACCATATTGCTTACAAAAGCCATTCATGGAGGGCTAGGAAAACTATTAAGCGCCGGGTCAGAAATCAATAAACCACACTGAGATGTGGCTGCGCTTGGCCTTTCTGGCACCTTGGAAAGCAGAAAGGCAGAGTTAGTGACAGAAGCGTCTCTGGTGGAGCAATGTTAAAGATTAAAGGGTCAGGTGGTTCATCTGACAGGTCTGAGGTGGCTGCAGACCCAGGCCTGACAGCCTGCCATTTAAACAGACACTGACTCATCAGCCTGCCACTACAGTTATTGTTGCTCTGTGGAGGTCCTCTGCTGATAGATCCCAGTCTGGACACACCTTTCTCTCCCTCCCTCTTTATATTTTTCTCTCTGTCGCCTGTTTCTCTCCTTTCCGGATCTCGAATCTGTCCGAGGTTGTTTTGCATCCGCCTCGGATTAGTTAGTTACATATGCGTGTGTGTGTGTGTTCGGCAGTCAGAATCAATGTGTTGTTTGTGTTGGGATCTCTCTGGTTGGAATGCAAAAGGCTTTCTGTTGTTAGTGTGTTGTATGTATCTTCAAACATGTATACAATAGCAATACACAGCACTACATAGCAATACATAGCACTACATAACACTACATAGCACTACATAGCACTACATAACCCTACATAGCAGTACATAGCACTAAATAACACTACATAGCACTACATAGCAATAGATAGGAATACATAGCCATACATAGCAATACATAGCACTACAACAGATGCCCAGGTTCCTACTATTTACAGGAATCGCTTCTCGTAATAAATAATAAGTGGTCATGTAATATGTTTTTTTTTACAGATAATTTTGTTCATAGCTGTTGAAAATATAATAGCTTTTGTGAGATATCTTTTTTTCTCTTGGGTTTATGAGCAGAGGTTGTGTGTCAGAGTCTTAATTGCTGAACAATTAATCAAATGGCCACCGGACTATTTACATTGACCCCCCCTCCATTTGTTTTGTACACTGCTGCTACTCGCTGTCTATTATCTATGGATAGTCCCTTTACCCCTTCCAACATGTAAAAATTACCTCAACTAACTTGTACCCCCACACACTGACTCGGTACTGGTACCCCCTGTTTATAGTCTTGTTATTGTTATTTTATTGTGTTATTTTTATTTTTTACTTTAGTTTATTTGGTAAATATTTTCTTAACTCTTCTTGAACTGCATTGTTGGTTAAGGGCTTGTAAGTAAACATTTCACGGTAAGGTCTACACTGTTGGTTAAGGGCTTGTAAGTAAGCATTTCACGGTAAGGTCTACACTGTTGGTTAAGGGCTTGTAAGTAACCATTTCACGGTAAGGTCTACACTGTTGGTTAAGGGCTTGTAAGTAACCATTTCACGGTAAGGTCTACACTGTTGATTAAGGGCTTGTAAGTAACCATTTCACGGTAAGGTCTACACTGTTGGTTAAGGGCTTGTAAGTAACCATTTCACGGTAAGGTCTACACTGTTGGTTAAGGGCTTGTAAGTAACCATTTCACGGTAAGGTCTACACTGTTGGTTAAGGGCTTGTAAGTAACCATTTCACGGTAAGGTCTACACTGTTGGTTAAGGGCTTGTAAGTAAACATTTCACGGTAAGGTCTACACTGTTGGTTAAGGGCTTGTAAGTAACCATTTCACGGTAAGGTCTACACTGTTGGTTAAGGGCTTGTAAGTAGCCATTTCACGGTAAGGTCTACACTGTTGGTTAAGGGCTTGTAAGTAACCATTTCACGGTAAGGTCTACACTGTTGGTTAAGGGCTTGTAAGTAACCATTTCACGGTAAGGTCTACACTGTTGGTTAAGGGCTTGTAAGTAACCATTTCACGGTAAGGTCTACACTGTTGGTTAAGGGCTTGTAAGTAACCATTTCACGGTAAGGTCTACACTGTTGGTTAAGGGCTTGTAAGTAACCATTTCACGGTGAGGTCTACACTGTTGGTTAAGGGCTTGTAAGTAACCATTTCACGGTAAGGTCTACACTGTTGGTTAAGGGCTTGTAAGTAACCATTTCACGGTGAGGTCTACACTGTTGGTTAAGGGCTTGTAAGTAACCATTTCACGGTAAGGTCTACACTGTTGGTTAAGGGCTTGTAGTTAACCATTTCACGGTAAGGTCTACACTGTTGGTTAAGGGCTTGTAAGTAACCATTTCACGGTAAGGTCTACACTGTTGGTTAAGGGCTTGTAAGTAACCATTTCACGGTAAGGTCTACACTGTTGGTTAAGGGCTTGTAAGTAACCATTTCACGGTAAGGTCTACACTGTTGGTTAAGGGCTTGTAAGTAACCATTTCACGGTAAGGTCTACACTGTTGGTTAAGGGCTTGTAAGTAACCATTTCACGGTAAGGTTTACACTTGTTGTATTCGGAGCAAGTGACAAATAACATTTGATTTGATTTGAAATGGGTAACGAGGGGAGAAGGTTGTGTGTGAGAACCTAAGGGTAATGAGGGGAGGAAGGTTGTGTGTGAGAACCTAAGGGTAACGAGGGGAGGAAGGTTGTGTGTGAGAACCTAAGGGTAACGAGGGGAGGAAGGTTGTGTGTGAGAACCTAAGGGTAACGAGGGGAGGAAGGTTGTGTGTGAGAACCTAAGGGTAACGAGGGGAGAAAGGTTGTGTGTGAGAACCTAAGGGTAACGAGGGGAGGAAGGTTGTGTGTGAGAACCTAAGGGTAACGAGGGGAGGAAGGTTGTGTGTGAGAACCTAAGGGTAACGAGGGGAGGAAGGTTGTGTGTGAGAACCTAAGGATAACGAGGGGAGAAAGGTTGTGTGTGAGAACCTAAGGGTAACGAGGGGAGGAAGGTTGTGTGTGAGAACCTAAGGGTAACGAGGGGAGGAAGGTTGTGTGTGAGAACCTAAGGGCAACGAGGGGAGGAAGGTTGTGTGTGAGAACCTAAGGGTAACAAGGGGAGGAAGGTTGTGTGTGAGAACCTAAGGGTAACGAGGGGAGGAAGGTTGTGTGTGAGAACCTAAGGGTAACGAGGGGAGGAAGGTTGTGTGTGAGAACCTAAGGGTAACGAGGGGAGGAAGGTTGTGTGTGAGAACCTAAGGGTAACGAGGGGAGGAAGGTTGTGTGTGAGAACCTAAGGGTAACGAGGGGAGGAAGGTTGTGTGTGAGAACCTGAGGGTAACGAGGGGAGGAAGGTTGTGTGTGAGAACCTAAGGGTAACGAGGGGAGGAAATCACAGAAAGACTTACGTTTTGTGTTTGTATTTATTATGGATCCCCAGCTACTCTTCCTGGGGCCCGGCAAAATGAAAGCAGTTAAAAGTCTTAATGTCTGAGAAAGAAAAAAAGAAAGTGAAGTTATGTCTGTCCAGTAATTATGGTGTGGAGGGGAGCGAGCTGGGAGAGCCAGGCCAGATGACTTAACCCCAGATCTATGGACTCCATTGCCCAGTCTGGAGGTCAGGACCCACTGGTCGCTCCATAATCGGTATCCCTGAGCTCTATTGACCAGGCCTGGGGATCCAAAAGGATCCGACGGCTCCATGGAACAGGTGTGGCAGAGCAGGCAGGAGCAGGCATCACTAGCCGAATAAGAGAGCAAAGCCATCTTAACAAACAGGGCAAATTGATAAACCATTGGGAGACGCAGAGGGACTGTATCTGCTGAAGAGCCAAGGGGGGGATCAGGCAGCGAGTATTGCCATCTCCAGCGACATCCCATCCGGACTGACCGTTAGATAGATAAATAAATAAATGGATATGCGTCTGTATACTAATGAGAGAACAAACGCATCTTGGTGGAGAAAAGAGACTGAGAGTCAGAGGGGACATAGCTGTTACAGAAAATCCCACGCCATCTCCCCCGCCGTCGATCTGCGATGATGAGATTTAGAAAGGGTCAACGGCACCTATCAGCAGGTGAAGTGTTTAAGCAGGGGTGAAAGGGGGGGTGGGGGGGATTTGGTTTCCTACTACCTCCCTCCTCCCCCTCTTTAGGTGTCATCCCATGTCACTCTCATCTCACAGGCTGATGATGAGGGGGCCAGGTCCCGAGGTGGCGATGCACCCCCTCCACTCCCCCTCCTTTGGTCACTTGACCCCACTGTGTAATTCCTGCCTAATGCCCCCGTAGCCAACAAAGCCCCTGTATCTGTGGCGTATCCATGGCGTTTCCGTGGTACCCTCAGACCCCACTTGACCCTCGGCGGTCCAACACAATGCAATTGGCCCTGTCATTATATCTGTCTGCCCCTCCGTCCCATCTCCCTCCATCTCCTGCCATCTCCCTGCCCGACGTCCCTACATGCACTTGGAGGACTGTATAAATTGATTTTCAGCCAGCCGTCTGTGTGGAGAGGCACCTCAGACCTGGATCCCTCAGACCTGGATCCCTCAGACCTGGATCCCTCAGACCTGGATCGCTCAGACCTGGATCCCTCAGACCTGGATCCCTCAGACCTGGTTCCCTCAGACCTGGATCGCTCAGACCTGGATCCCTCAGACCTGGATCCCTCAGACCTGGATCGCTCAGACCTGGATCCCTCAGACCTGGATCCCTCAGACCTGGATCCCTCAGACCTGGATCCCTGGATGCAGCATAGCGTCGTTAAAATGAGAAAAAAATGGGCTTGCAGAAAGGTCATCTGATATTAGATAATATCCAGGGGAAATGGGCCCAAACAGGCAGGGGAAATATTTATCTACACCAACATCTGTATATCCATTTAACACTGGTGACGTAGAAGGTGGTTTTACTTTACTGTGAGATGGTGTTTATCTACACCAACATCTGTATATCCATTTAACACTGGTGACGTAGAAGGAGGCTTTACTTTACTGTGAGATGGTGTTTATCTACACCAACATCTGTATATCCATTTAACACTGGTGACGTAGAAGGAGATTTTACTTTACTGTGAGATGGTGTTTATCTACAAAGGCTTTGGCAAACTGATGTGACTCAAACTGGTCTTTTTAAATGAATTTGAATACATTGTTCACATAACCACTTTAATATATTCCTTATTTATTTTAAATTGTGGAATTACGTTTTGTTTTTGTAAGATACATTTATTATAATTTCACTTTTGTTCTACAAGAGAAAATACAAATACATTCATACTACACATTTAATCTAAAATGTATAAATGTAACATCACAGAATAAAAAATAGTGATATTTTAGAAAATATCTACCACAGTGTTGAGTCTTGTTAGGCCCTCCACTTAAAGTGTGACATTCATCGCTACAGTATCTAATGCTTCTTTAATACAACATTCTGTTTACACAGGGACCTATACAGGTTCTTGGCTTTGCCTTTAGTTTTACAGCAGAACAAACAGTCCATTTCTCACAGGGCTGATGTATATGGTGACCGTGACTAGTCCATAATTCAGCCTAAAGAATACAGCCAATTTTCTCCACTTTGTTGTCTCACGATAGAAAAGACCTTGCGCTGCTCTGCGATGGCGAGCAGTGGTTGGTTGGCCGATGCTACGCGGTGAGGAGCAGAGCGGCGAGCGAGAAGCACGGGGAGGTAGAGACAATTTATGATCCTGTGACACCGGCAGAGAGGTGATTTATAGTTTCATTTGCTGTGGTAATGGACAGAGGATAATAACATGTAAAATATTAATCAATGTGTAGCAACAGCAGACATAATTTGCTAAGCTTGTTATCCGCTCCTCTGCCCCTGACAACAAGGAGCTGTAAGCCCGGCGAGGGGGGGGGGGGGGGGGGGGGGGGGCAAGCCCATGGCCCCCCTATAACCTCCCTATTGGCCCCCCTTTTGGGTTAGGGCACACTGGTGGCCCAAACAAGGGGGACTGTTACTGGAACCTGTATTATGCTAAAAGGGATCTGGCTGTCTGTGACATCATTTCCTCCCATCAGCCATTGTATTTTGTAAGCCAGGTATAACCTTTTAATTATATACCTCAATGGGTATAACCCTTTAATTATATGCAGGTTGACGTTTATTGTCATGATTCTTGCCCTGGAGGCAGAACTGAGCTGTTTCCACTAGATGGGCCAGCCGCAAAATTGTCTATATTTAAAAGATTTATGACATTTAAAAAAAAGAACTTTTTGGTCTTAATTCAAGTTAGATTATAGCATTAGGGTTAGCAGTGTAGCTACGGTTAATGTTAGGGTTAAGGTTAGGGTTAGGTTTCAAATCCGATTGAATTACTTTGTGGCTGTGCCAGCTAGTGACCACTCTACAGAGCTGCCTCCAGTACATGAGTCATCTCAATAAATGCCAACCTGCTAATTATATACCTCAATGGGTAAAACAGATACACGATCCTCCTGGCAGCCATTTAATGAGGGATAAGCAGAGTGTTGTGGATGATGTGAACATAATGAACATGTGTTCAACAGCTATGATGATGAACAGGGTGTATGATTAGGCCTATTAGGAGTTTAGATTTTAATTAATTCAATCATGTTGGATAAAACAGTGATAGTTGGAGTTAAATAATCTCAGGCAAAAAACAAAATAATGTCAAGAATATTGTTCATTGATATAATCAATGTAAATTGAGATACATTACATATAAAACATTATTTCAAATGTTACTTTCAAAACTGGAGATGTGAGTTGATATACATTATTATTGTTGTGTGTTCCGATAACATTATAGTTGTTGAGAGATGTGATATCACTTTCTCTTAACCACATTATTTATTATATAATAAATGTTAAATCATTCATCAAACGATATTGTCATTTAAATCAGTAATGAATAAGATAAATAATCAATACTATTATGTCATAAAATAGTTAATACAAAACAGATATGTTATTGATTTGAATACTGTAATTATAGTGGAGGGAAAATAGAGAGTAGTATTTACGACAATGGGCTAACAAAAAAGTGGGATGCATTTTCATCAATGTCTTCAATGGCTTTATGAAATGAACATGTTTTCCTATTTTTTAAAAGAGGACCACCAGCTACCATAAAGGCAGGGCTAGGTGAACATCCTGATTTAGTCAGCACAGAGAGAAAGCCTCTCTCTCTCTCTCTCTCTATCTCCCCCTCTCTCTCTCTCTCTCTCTCTCTCTCTCTCTCTATCCTCTCTCTCTCTCTCTCTCTCTCTCTATCTCCCCCTCTCTCTCTCTCTCTCTCTCTCTCTCTATCTCCCCTCTCTCTCTCTCTCTCTCTCTCTCTCTCTCTCTCTCTCTCTCTCTCTCTCTCTATCCTCTCTCTCTCTACCCCCCTCTCTCTCTCTCTCTCTCTCTCTCTCTCTATCCTCTCTCTCTCTCTCTCTCTCTCTCTCTCTCTCTATCCTCTCTCTTTCTCTCTCTCTCTCCCTCTCTCTCTTTCTCTATCTCTCTCTCTCTCTCTCTCTCTCTCTCTCTCTATCTCCCCTCTCTCTCTCTCTCTCTCTCTCTCTCTCTCTCTCTCTCTCTCTCTCTCTCTCTCTCTCTCTCTCTATCCTCTACCTCTCTCTTTAAATTTGTCTTTCAACAAATTTTTGTTTTTGTCCCCTACCATCATACTACCATCATACCCCCTCCCAGTGGAGGCAATCTGTGTGTGGTGAGGGGTTTGGAGGGTGTTGGAGGGGGTTGGAGGGTGTTGGAGGGGGTTGGAAGGGGTTGGAGGGGGTACGCTGGCGTTAGATGTATGGAAGGTCATCCTCAGAGATGAGCCCCTCCGATGAGCCCTTAACAAGAAATCCTTTCAAAAATTCAATTACAGCCGCAGAAATTAATAAATCCTTTCTGTTGGTAGGGAACAAAAATTTGTCAACTTGTCAATTGTTCAGCATCTCCCCCTGACCCCGGTCAATTACATTGCTTGTAAATAGTTTTTATACATGTTCAAATAATTGCTCATCCTGATGTTCAGTGATCTGTATTCGTCTTGCTCCAGCAGCCCCCATCACTACAACGCCAGCCCGGCACGAGCCACCCGGAGCCATTTGTCGCGGCGGGCGGGCGTGCGGGCGGGCGGGCGGCTGTAAGTGAAATTGAAATTGAAGTTATAATTGATATCGAGGCCCATCACCATAATGGGTTCATCATAGCGCCATCTAAAATATTAATTTTCTAATTATGGATAAATGATCAGACAAGCTGAGCCGGCGCTGGCTGTGGAGCCCCTGGGAGCCCGAGCGATGCGGATGGGAGGACAGGGCCTTGTAAAGCCCACAAATCTTCTCTAATCCTCTGCTCTCTATCTTCCGCTACACTCTGCTCCTCGCTGCACAGCACAGCGCCACGGCTCCCTCCATTCCCCCCCATAATGGATAAATAATAGTTAGGAATCAGGCTGTTAAGCTCAATTTTCTCTACTTCAGTCTCTCTTTCTTCCTCTCTTTTTATGTTTATGTGGGGGTGCTGGTGTGTTGTTGAGAGCATTGTGTGCCTTACTTGTTTTCTCTCTCTTCTCTCCTTCCTCCTCTCTCCTCTCTCCTTCCTCCTCTCTCCTCTCTCCTCTCTTCTCTTTCATTTCTCATTTCTCCTCTTTCCGCTCTCCTTTTTCCTCTCTCCTCTCTCCTTTCTCATTTCTCCTTTCTCCTTTCCTCTCTCATCTTTCATTTCTCATTTCTCCTCTTTCCTCTCTCCTTTCTCCTCTCTCCTCTCTCATTTCTCCTTTCTCCTTTCTCCTTTCTCCTCTCTCCTCTTTCATTTCTCCTCTTTCCTCTCTCTTTTCTCCTCTCTCCTCTCTCATTTCTCCTCTCTCATCCCTCCTCTCTCCTCTTTCATTTCTCATTTTTCCTCTCTCCTCTCTCCATTCTCATTTCTCCTTTCTTCTCTCTCGTCTCTCCTTTCTCATTTCTCCTTTCTACTCTCTCCTCTCTCCTCTCTCCTTTCTTTTTTCCTCTCCCTTTAACCAAATTCTACCACAGTCGGTTGGTGTATCAGAGGGGGGGCCCTACAACACAATTTAATTGCAATCACTTATGGAGCTGACGAGGCTACTTAGCAATACATCTATTTGCACAGTATAGACCCAGGATTGCCCGGCATATAAAGGCTGACTTTATTATACATGCAGACATATTACACATAATGGATTCAGAACAGAAATACACAATCATTTTCACAGTATAATTTAAAAATGTTCTCTACAAATTCGTCCTATTCATATTCAGTTCGAATAGCCAGCGCATTAAAATGAACCTTTCCACTCAGGAGGTAAAAGGCAAGGGAAATGTCCTTTTTTATGTGGTTATTTAGGAAGGACAGCAGATCACACATGAAGTCCAGGAATTAAATATGCTGTGGCAGAAAGTAAATTTCCGTTTTATGTGGCAATACTTTCTGCTAATTGTTTCCCTGCACCTTGATCCGATAATTAGGACTTTACTAATTACCTAATTACCACCGAGCAGAAGGGCAGGTTGACGGCAACATTTCAGCCATCGTTCAAACACTCATTATCCTGCTGAAAGTCACTCTCTCTCCCCTTTCTCTGCCCCCTCTCCTCTCCTCTCCTATCTCCTCCTCTCTCTCTCTGCCCCCTCTCCTCTCCTCTCCTCTCCTCTCCTCTCCTCTCCTCTCCTCTCCTCTCCTCTCTGCCTTCACTGCTCTCTCCCTCTCTTCCCTCCTTTTCACCTCCCTTCTTTTGATTATAGATCTCCCTTGCTCCTATCCCTACCACTTCTCCTCTCCTCTCCTCTCCTCTCCTCTCCTCTCCTCTCCTCTCCTCTCCTCTCCTCTCCTCTCCTTGTAGTGGGCTGGAGGACGGTAGGTAGAGAGGTAGTCAGGAGAACAGCCCTCTGCCACCCCCCTGCATTTGTCAACCTGTCCATTACAAAGGCAAGTTTGCCACATCGCAACTGCCCCTCTGACAGGCAAGTTTATATTGCAATGGAATCCTGCATGTTGAGGGGAGTTGGAGGGAGCAAGGGGAGGGTGTATGGAGAGAGGGAAAGAGAGAGTTAAAGGGGGAATGAAAGTGGTAATTTATAGGTGGTGGGTTTGATTTGCACTGGTGCTCTTGTCTCCCAGCGAGATATATGTCAGAGGAGCTTGGAGGACGGGGGAGCCGGAGGAGAAATGGATGAGAGCAAGGGCTCCTCTCCTGCCCACACTCCCCCAGCGCCCCAGGCATCTCCTGGGCCTAACTCAGGTGCATGGAGCCCTACTCATTTCACCACACAGTGGGGCCTCCAGATGTGGCACTGCTACAAGCCCTGGGGACAACCCCCCCCTAGCCCCACCCCTCCTACAGTCCTACCGTCCTCCCCCCTTTCCCCTCCTCCAGGGTATCCTCTATCAGCAGGGTTCTCAGGCTCCACGGCCATTTGACTCAATCTGGGACAACACAGTGGTTAATCACTAATCCAATTCTGGGTCCTGTGTGTCGGCCCCTGTGTCGGCCCCTGTGTCGGCCCCTGTGGCGGTCCTTGTGGCGGTCCGTGTGTCGGTCCCTGTGTCGGCCCCTGTGTCGGCCCCTGTGGTGGCCCCTGTGGCGGCCCTTGTGGCGGTCCTTGTGGGGGTCCTTGTGGTGGTCCGTGTGTCGGTCCTTCTGGGGGTCCTTGTGGGGGTCCTTGTGGTGGTCCGTGTGTCGGCCCCTGTGGCGGCCCCTGTGGCATCCCCTGTGGCGGTCCTTGTGGCGGTCCTTGTGTGGGTCCTTGTGGCGGTCCGTGTGGCGGTCCTTCTGGGGGTCCTTGTGGGGGTCCATGTAGCGGTCCGTGTGTCGGTCCTTGTTGCGGTCCTTGTTGCGGTCCTTGTGTCGGTCCTTGTGGGGGTCCGTGTGGTGGTCCTTGTGGGGGTCCTTGTGGCGGTCCTTGTTGCGGTCCGTGTGGCGGTCCTTGTGGCGGTCCTTGTGGCGGTCCTTGTTGCGGTCCTTGTGGGGGTCCTTGTGGGGGTCCTTATGGGGGTCCGTGTGGCGGTTCCTTGTTGCGGTCCTTGTGGCGGTCCTTGTGGGGGTCCGTGTGGCGGTCCGTGTGGCGGTCCTTGTGGGGGTCCTTGTTGCGGTCCTTGTGGGGGTCCTTGTGGCGGTCCTTGTTGCGGTCCTTGTGGGGGTCCTTGTGGGGGTCCGTGTGGCGGTTCCTTGTTGCGGTCCTTGTGGCGGTCCTTGTGGCGGTCCTTGTGGGGGTCCTTGTGGGGGTCCTTGTGGGGGTCCTTGTGGCGGTTCATGTGGGGGTCCTTGTGGCGGTCCTTGTGGCGGTCCTTGTGGGGGTCCTTGTGGCGGTCCTTGTGGCGGTCCTTGTGGCGGTCCTTGTGGCGGTTCATGTGGGGGTCCTTGTGGCGGTCCTTGTGGCGGTCCTTGTGGGGGTCCTTGTGGGGGTCCTTGTGGCGGTCCTTGTGGCGGTCCTTGTTGCGGTCCTTGTGGGGGTCCTTGTGGGGGTCCTTGTGGCGGTCCTTGTTGCGGTCCTTGTGGGGGTCCTTGTGGCGGACCTTGTGGCGGACCTTGTGGGGGTCCATGTGGCGGTCCTTGTGGCGGTCCTTGTGGGGGTCCTTGTGGGGGTCCGTGTGGCGGTCCTTGTGGCGGTCCTTGTGGCGGTCCTTGTTGCGGTCCTTGTGGGGGTCCTTGTGGGGGTCCTTATGGGGGTCCGTGTGGCGGTTCCTTGTTGCGGTCCTTGTGGCGGTCCTTGTGGGGGTCCGTGTGGCGGTCCGTGTGGCGGTCCTTGTGGGGGTCCTTGTTGCGGTCCTTGTGGGGGTCCTTGTGGCGGTCCTTGTTGCGGTCCTTGTGGGGGTCCTTGTGGGGGTCCTTGTGGGGGTCCGTGTGGCGGTTCCTTGTTGCGGTCCTTGTGGCGGTCCTTGTGGCGGTCCTTGTGGGGGTCCTTGTGGGGGTCCTTGTGGGGGTCCTTGTGGCGGTTCATGTGGGGGTCCTTGTGGCGGTCCTTGTGGCGGTCCTTGTGGGGGTCCTTGTGGGGGTCCTTGTGGCAGTCCTTGTGGCGGTCCTTGTTGCGGTCCTTGTGGGGGTCCTTGTGGGGGTCCTTGTGGCGGTCCTTGTTGCGGTCCTTGTGGGGGTCCTTGTGGCGGACCTTGTGGCGGTCCTTGTGGGGGTCCATGTGGCGGTCCTTGTTGCGGTCCTTGTGGGGGTCCTTGTGGGGGTCCGTGTGGCGGTTCCTTGTTGCGGTCCTTGTGGCGGTCCTTGTGGCGGTCCTTGTGGGGGTCCTTGTGGCGGTCCTTGTGGCGGTCCTTGTGGGGGTCCTTGTGGGGGTCCTTGTGGCGGTTCATGTGGCGGTCCTTGTTGCGGCCCTTGTTGCGGCCCTTGTGGCGGTCCTTGTGGCGGTCCTTGTGGCGGTCCGTATGCCGGTCCTTGTGGCGGTCCTTGGGGGGTCCTTGTGGGGGTCCGTGTGGCGGTCCTTGTGGGGGTCCGTGTGGCGGTCCTTGTGGCTGTCCTTGTGGCGGTCCTTGTGGGGGTCCGTGTGGCGGTCCTTGTGGGGGTTTTGCGGTCCTTGTGGCGCTCCGTGTGGCGGTCCGTGTGTCGGTCCTTGTGGCGGTCCTTGTGTCGGTCTGTGTGGCGGTCTGTGTGGCGGGTCCGTGTGGCCGTCCTTGTGTCGGTCCTTGTGTCGGTCTGTGTGGCGGGTCCGTGTGGCCGTCCTTGTGTCGGTCCTTGTGTCGGTCTGTGTGTCGGTCTGTGTGGCGGTCTGTGTGGCAGTCTGTGTGGCGGTCTGTGTGTTGGTCCTTGTGTCGGTCTGTGTGGCGGTCTGTGTGTCGGTCTGTGTGGCGGTCTGTGTGGCGGGTCCGTGTGGCCGTCCTTGTGTCGGTCCTTGTGTCGGTCTGTGTGGCGGGTCCGTGTGTCAGTCCATGTGTCAGTCTGTGTGGCGGGTCCGTGTGGCCGTCCGTATGTCGGTCCATGTGTCAGTCTGTGTGGCGGGTCCGTGTGGCCGTCCGTGTGTCAGTCCATGTGTCAGTCTGTGTGGCGGGTCCGTGTGGCCGTCCGTATGTCGGTCCTTGTGTCGGTCTGTGTGGCGGGTCCGTGTGGCCGTCCGTATGTCGGTCCATGTGTCAGTCTGTGTGTCAGGGGGGAATGCTTTGTATAGTTGTCACACTTCATTAGCGTCTTCACCAGAAATGACCTTTTGTTTCAGGGTTAATGATCTCACTGAGAGCACCGCGGGCCGGGCAGGGAGAGAGGTAGTGGAGGGGAGGGCAGGTAGGACTGCTGAGGGGAGCTGCTGAGGAGGAAGTGGTCAAAATCAACCTTTATGGTACAGCATAACATACAGGTTACAAAAATGCATTCTGTGTACATAATATGACATCGGTTGTTTTACAGTAAGTAAAAATATGTTCAATATATCTTATTAATATTTAGGTATTTACGTTATTTACGTCATAAAATAAAATGTACAGAACAATATTATCCAGTAGTTGTTATGGTCCTGTGTACCTCAGTTGGTAGAGGACGGGGCTTGTAGTACCAGGGTTGTGGGTTTGATTCTCATGGGGGACCAGTATGAAAATGTATGCTCTCACTACTGTAAGTCATGCTCTCACTACTGTAAGTCATGCTCTCACTACTGTTAGTCATGCTCTCACTACTGTAAGTCATGCTCTCACTAGTAAGTCATGCTCTCGCTAGTAAGGCATTCTCTCACTACTGTAAGTCATGCTCTCACTAGTAAGTCATGCTCTCACTACTGTAAGTCATGCTCTCACTACTGTAAGTCATGCTCTCGCTAATAAGTCATGCTCTCACTACTGTAAGTCATGCTCTCGCTAGTAAGTCATGCTCTCGCTAATAAGTCATGCTCTCACTACTGTAAGTCATGCTCTCACTAGTAAGTCATGCTCTCACTACTGTAAGTCATGCTCTCACTACTGTAAGTCATGCTCTCACTAGTAAGTCATGCTCTCACTAGTAAGTCATGCTCTCACTAGTAAGTCATGCTCTCACTACTGTAAGTCATGCTCTCACTACTGTAAGTCATGCTCTCACTAGTAAGTCATGCTCTCACTAGTAAGTCATGCTCTCATTAGTAAGTCATGCTCTCACTAGTAAGTCATGCTCTCACTACTGTCATAAACAAATACATTCCTTTCCACAATAGTCCAAAGACACATATGGTACAGGTACACAACTCCCCATGTATCCAGATCTATATCTCCCCTGTCTAACCCTGACCCCATGTTGGGAAGCTGGGCCCTGGGTCCTGATCAGATGGGATGTATCCCGGAGGCCGCTAGCCCAGCCAGCCATGGTGCATCTGCTGCTGTGACTATATCACAGAGTCTAATTGGCATGAAAAGAGCACCAAAGGAGAGCCAGCAGGGCTTCCTATTTTCCCAGTGGACATCTCATTTAGCTGGACTCATACAGAGAGACTGAGCCCTGGATGGGATGCATGGTTTAACAGCTATGACAGGGACATGGAGACATGTCTCACACCAATGCTGCTTTAGTGATGCTGATTCAACCACAAGGGAGAGAGACAGTATTGGTGCATGTGTGTTTATATAGAGATTCAATTCAATGCTTTTGCCATATATGGAATAGACTACTAGAGTACATGTACGCAGAAAAGAATAAACCATTCTGATATCTACACTGACATCTACTAACATCAACAGTGTTTTCTTTTCATCCTTAGTGGTAAAAACTCAACCCTCCTCTTGGTGTAATTGAGTTTTGGGAGTGTTAGGAGTGTGACTTGTAAAAGTAATCCTTCTCTCAGTGAGATCAATAGGAGGCATCTGAAATATTGATCTCTATCTATCCCTGTAGCCTGGTAGTTTAATGCAGAGCTGCCACGGTGTGTGCATGCGTGCATGTGTGTGTGTGTGTGTGTGCATGCGTGTGTGTGTGTGTGTGCGTGTGTGTGTGTGTGTGTGTGCGTGCGTGTGTGTGTGCGTGCGTGCGTGTGTGTGTGTGTGTGTGTGTGTGTGTGTGTGTGCGTGCGTGTGTGTGTGTGTGTGCGTGCATGCATGCGTGTGTGCGTGTGTGTGTGTGTGTGTGTAGTGCCTTTAAGCACCGCTAGGTTACAGCAAGCCTCCCCTACTAACCACAGCTTCCGATTAACACAAACCCTCATTACAGCACGTGTAAATAAAGACGGATGGCAGGCGATATTCCCACAGATTTGTTTCCCATTACGGCTGGGGGACGACGAGCGGCAGCGCCCAACTCCCCTGAGTGTGCGTACAGTTACATTCATATTACTGTTAATCAGCCCTCTAACAAATTGGCCTGTTTCCCCCTGGTGGGAGTTGACATTCATCCTTGGCGGTCAGCAGCTCTCTCTGGGCTCTGAATCACTCCGCTGAGGGAGAGGGCTCCAGGGCTTGGTTATACACTACCACACCGCCTGGGAGGCTGATAGGGAAGGGAGGGCTGGAATGCATGTGTGAGGGAAGGAGACATATTGTGTGTATGTGTATATAAATCGTGTTGTAAATGTGAGTGTACTTGAGTGTTTTTGTGTTTTCAAGCGTTTATGTGTGTGCGTGTGTGTGTATTATGTGTGTGTGTGTGTGTGTGTGAGACAGGCAGCTGGTCTTAAGGACCTTTAAGGACCTCTTAAGTACAGCTGTTACATGAGCGATGAGATATGGCACACTGATACACCCACCTGCTGAAGGGACTGGTGAGGCCTGGCTTCTGTTTATTACACTGGTGTCTACTGCATAACATCAAACATCAAAACTGTAAAACACTACGGATGAAAGGTATTTGACAGTTACAGTCTGTATAAAGAGTCTAGAGTCTTCAAAGAAGAACTGAGAAACGAGAGACTGCAAATGTTGTCATAATTGCAAACAATAGGCTATTTAGTTAGCCTTAAACTGATATATACTTAGGATCACCTCAACTCAAATTAGCACAATCAGCCACATGGTGAAATTATAACTCTAAATACAAACCTTGCAACATGTCAAACCTGAAATGAATTACAACCATTATGAGATAGAATTCAATAAACATATTCCTCTCGCTCTAGTTTTTCCTATCTGTCATAAATAATCTACATAACAAATTCAACATGACAATTACAAAGCTGCAGTTGGTCTCCCTTGTTTTTCTTATCATAATGAGGCATTTCAATTTGAATACTCCATATTATATTTTAATGCTCTATATTATAGCATACATATACATCAATGACGTATTTTTGTTGAAGAGAACTTTCGCATCCTTGCTCCAATACCCCCATTGAAATGCCTGATCACAGCCCAATGATTCAACAGTAGACTGGAGAGTTGAGAGTCTCCCTTTGTATCTTTCTCCTCCCTCTTTCCTCCCTCCTCTCCTCTCTATGTATGATCCCTCTCTCCTCTCGTGATACATGGAGAGAAGAAGAGAGGAGGAGAATGAATGAAGGAGTGTTGCACCCTGAGAGAGAGAGAGAGAGAGAGAGAGAGAGAGCAGCAACAGCTTCTTCATTTCCCTCCTTATCGATTTCTCCAGGAAATATGGAACCCTGGACTGCTGCTGTGGAGAGGGAAGGCCGCACCACTATTGAGTCGTTTTCCCATCTTTTCCAAAAATCTGTAATCAAAGTTAAAGTGAAATACTAACATGGCACTTGACATGACCTTTTAGCCTGGTATGAATCACCTGTTTTTGAAATGTGCCGGTGTTCCAGCTTGTTATCGCCCTCCTGTCCAGTAATAGATATTTCCTAATCAAGAGGGTGGGGAGGAGAATAGAAGTTCAGTGACTGAGGCTTCATGGCTACCAAAGTCCCTTGACAAATGCTGGACAACAAATCTATGTTTAAAGCACTGCCCCAACGGATTCCTTTCTACTACTACTATATACCACTGTCTCTGGATGACAAAGGCATGAGAAGTGACTAACCCAAAGCCAAAGACTTTGCCACCCCCGAAGACACACGAGAAAGACACAATGCAGTACTTCTACAAATATGGCTTTATAAAAAAGTGATATACTGCGAGACAGATGATCCATATCTCCAGGGTCATAACTGAACATAGCAGGAGGACCTGTGAGAATATGATCCAGGGCTTATAATGACAGATATGAAATCAATAAAATGACTTTCATTTGCCCAAAGCATAACTGTGATGTAGTACATTCTAGTACACAGTGTTTCGATTAAGCCAGGGAATAAAATTCAGTTTCTCCGTGTCGAGAGGGCATAGAGGGCGTGACCTTTTGAACCCTGGCGCTCTGAGAGAGTGTATCAGAACAATAAAGGAACAACGGTGATGTTTGGTCATTGAATAGTCTCATTATGGCTCATGGGTAATAATATCAAGCATCGAGACGTTTTTTTAAAAAGAGCCGAGGATGATTTCATAGCTATTGATGTGTTCCGCTACACTGGCAACATTGTGCTAACACAGGGGAGAAAATAGATACACTGACATTATGGTAACACAGGGGAGAAAATAGATATACTGACATTGTGGTAACACAGGGGAGAAAATAGATACACTGACATTATTGTAACACAGGGGAGAAAATAGATACACTGACATTATGGTAACACAGGGGAGAAAATAGATACACTGACATTATTGTAACACAGGGGAGAAAATAGATACACTGACATTATTGTAACACAGGGGAGAAAATAGATACACTGACATTATTGTAACACAGGGGAGAAAATAGAATAGCTGCATGATATGCAATGAATAACAAATCCTGTCAATGTTCACCTCTAGTTTTTTATTTTTTATTATGCATTTTGTCTGTGTGTGTGCATGTATGTGTGTGTGTAACTGTGTGTGTGTGTGTGTGTAACTGTGTGTGTGTAACTGTGTGAGTGAGATGATGAATAAGTTCAAGTCACTTAAAGACTATGAGGTCCATATAACCATTATATCCCTTTAAATGAGTCCATTTTGTTTGTCTCCCCCTCGGCTGATAGCAGCTGAGGGCAGTATGTCCCAGAAGTAAGGCTCATTGGCTCAGGCTTAGCCTTAAAACAACATGCAGCTCAGTGATCCCCTCAGAGACAATGCTGCACACATGACCCGCGATGGTGAGGGGCGGCTGGGCGGGGGGACGACGACGACAATCATGGACAATGATGTCCCTGCAGTGTTGTCCCATTGGGAGGACATTCGTCCTGACTGTTCTTTTCTCTGGCTGGCTCTGGGAGCGAGCAGCAGGGGGACGATGCAGGGTGAGAGAGAGAAGGGTGAGGGGTAAGAGGGGTGTAACTAAGTCCCAGCAGGGTTAGGCCTCTAGGCAGGCAGCATCTCCCAGTGCCAGACCAATCTCCACTCCTTACTGCTCCATGCTACTCAGCACTTCATTATAACTCACATTTTAAACCCACATACCATCCCACTTCAATAATAAACTGTAGGCATGGACAGACAGACAGACAGACAGACAGACAGACAGCTCAACTTAGCCTCTCTTTTCCTCCTCCTCCTCCTCCTCCTCCTCCTCCTCCACCTCCACCTCCTCCTACTCTTCATAATTCTACTCATCATCTTCACTCCACTTCACTATCTCTCCATTCATTCCCAACATTCTCTCCCCCTCTCTCCAAGCCCTCCACTGCTACCGATTCTATATCCCCAGCCTTAATTCACCCCCAGTCTTTGTGTAAAAAGGGAGTGTCACACCTATAAAAACACACTATAAGTAAAACACTATAAATAAAGACTATAAATAAACACACTATAAATATACACTATAAATACGCACTATAAATAAACACTATAAATATACACACTATAAATAACCACTATAAATATACACACTATAAATAAACACACTATAAATAAACACACTATAAATAAACACACAATAAATATACACACTATAAATAAACACACTATAAATTACCACTATAAATAAACACACTATATAAACACACTATAAATAAACACACTATAAATAAACACACAATAAATAAACACACTATAAATAAACACACAATAAATAAACACACAATAAATAAACACACTATAAAAAACACTATACATATACACACTATAAATAAACACACTATAAATTACCACTATAAATAAACACACTATAAATAAACACACTATAAATAAAAACACTATAAATAAACACACTATAAATAAACACACTATAAAAAACACTATACATATACACACTATAAAAAACACTATAAATATACACACTATAAATAAACCCACTATAAATAAACGCACTATAAATAAACGCACTATAAATAAAGACTATAAATAAACCCACTATAAATAAACCCACTATAAATAAACGCACTATAAAAAACACTATACATATACACACTATAAAAACACACTATAAATAAAACACTATAAATAAAGACTATAAATAAACCCACTATAAATAAACACACTATAAATAAACGCACTATAAATAAACCCACTATAAATAAACCCACTATATAAACACACTATAAAAAACACTATACATATACACACTATAAATAAACACACTATAAATTAATACTATAATAAACGCACTATAAATAAACACACTATAAATAATACCTCTCTTGCCCTCTCCTTAGTCCCTCTCTACATGTAGACCTGGAAAACAGTGAGCTTCTCCTCTGACTCCAGCTCCAGCCTCTGGTCTGACTACTGAGTGGTAAAACATAGATGCCACAAATCCGGAGGAATCAGTTTGTCCAACAAATTGGATATAGTAAATGTTGTTCATAACTCACACACCAATTAAACTGGCCGAAATTAGCATCATGAAGACTAAACACGGATTTTAAGAAAACACATTCTTTGAAGTGATAAACCTTCCTATGATCCTTACACACACACATATCCACACACACACACATTTGCACACACACACTCGCACACACACACACACACACACACACACACACACACACACACACACACACACACACACACACACACACACACACACACACACACACACACACACACACACACACTACAATACATTACTGTTAAATAAGCACCCAGGGAGTTAAAAAAAATATTGAAAAAGATGATACCCAGTGACCTAAGAGATAAATGCACAGGAGGAGGAAATGAAATTATAATAATACATTTAATAATGTCCTCAGCATCTCTATCCATCAGTCTCTAAGCGCCCATCCATCTAATAACCTGCAGGTTCACTAAATATTGGTTTTGTCCCAAATGGCACCCTATTCCCTATGGGTCCTGGTCAAAAGTAGTGCACTATATAGGGAATAGGGTGCCATTTTGAACACACATTGTATACCCTTACACAGGGAGCTGTGCAGCTAAAGTAAATGATTCCCGGTTATATGAAAGCCACTTATGTGGATCAGATGACTCGGGATTTGATAGGTTTGTAATGGACTTTTCCTGTTCATTAACTGAGTTATAGTGCCTGCATTTTATGCTTTGTAGTTCTAAATTGAATAATACATCTCTGATGTTAAAGTTATATTCATATTTTCAAAATCAATGTTAGTAAAATGTTATGTACACAGTTGGATCTTTTTATGGCTGGCAGTTGTAAATAAAGAGTAAGATTTATGGAGGCTCGGCCCTGTTTTTCCATACTGTTATCACAAGTGAAACGCAGACCATAAAAAACTTAATTAACACCGGTAATCAATAGGGTGTGTAACATAACATCTCACATATTTTCAATGACACTTAGGGAAAACGCAATCAAACAAACACAGAGGGCCAAAATATAATGATTTTATTGGGTAATAAGCTGAAGGTAAATGTGGTAGGACAAGAGGTAATGCTCAGTACTCTCTCTCTCTCTCTCTCTCTCTCTCTCTCTCTCTCTCTCTCTCTCACTCTCTCTCTCTCTCTCTGTCTCTCTCTCTCTGTCTCTCTCTCTCTCTCTCTCTCTCTCTCTCACTCTCACTCTCTCTCTCTCTCTCTCTCTCTCTCTCTCTCTCTCTCTCTCTCACACACTCTCTCTGTCTCTCTCTTTCTCTTTCTCTCTCTCTTCTCTCATCGGCTTCATCAATAAGTGCATCGATGACGTCGTCCCCACAGTGACCGTATGTACAGTACATATCTTACAGGCAACATTACAGGCAACATCTGCATCGAGCTAAAGGCTAATGCTGCCGCTTTCAAGGAGCGGGATCCGCTTGTAAGAAATCCCGCTACGCCCTCAGACAAACCATCAAATAGGCTAAATGTTATTACAGGATTAAGATTGAATTGTACTACACCGGCTCTGAAGCTCGTCGGATGTGGCAGGGCTTGAAAACTATTACGGACTACAAAGGGAAACCCAGCAGAGAGCTGCCCAGTGTCGCGAACCTACCAGATGAGCTAAATGCCTTTTATGCTCGCTTCAAGGCAAGCAACAGTGAAGCATGCATGAGAGCACCAACTGTTCCAGATGACTGTGTGATAACGCTCTCAGTAGCCGATGTGAGCAAGACCTTTAAATAAGGGCCAGACGGATTACCAGGACGTGTATGCAAGTGTCTTCACTGACATTTCAATCTCTCCTTGACCGAGTCTGTAATACCTACATGTTTCAAACAGACCACCATAGTCCCTGTGCCCAAGGAAGTGAAGGTAACCTGCCTAAATGATTACCGCCCTGTAGCACTCACGTCGTTAGCCATGAAGTGCTTTTAAAGGCTGGTCATGGCTTACAGCATCCTCCCGGAAACCCTAGACCCACTCCAATTTGCATACCGCCCCGACAGATCCACATATGATGCAATCTCAATCGCACTCCACACTGCCCTTTCCCACCTGGACAAAAGGAACACCTACAGTATGTGAGATTGTTGTTCATTGACTACAGCTCAGTGTTCAACACCATCACTAAACTAAGGACCCCTTACCAGGTGGTAAGGGTAGTCAACAACATGTCTGCCACGCTGATCCTCAACACTGAGGCCCCTCAGGGGTGGGTGCTTATTCCCCACCTGTACTCCCTGTTAACCCACGACTGAGTGGCCAAACATGACTCTAACACAATCATTAAGTTTGCTGACAACACAACAGAGGTAGGCCCGATTACTGACAATGATGAGACAGCCTATATGGAGGAGGTCAGAGACCTGGCAGTGTGGTGCCAGGACAACAACCTCTCCTTCAATGTGAGCAAGACAAAGGAGCTGATCGTGGACTACAGGAGACGGGCCAAACAGGCCCTCATTAACATCGAGGGGCTGTAGTGGAGCGGGTCGAGAGTTTCAAGTTCCTTGGTGTCCACATCACCAACTATCATGGTCCAAACACATCAAGACAGAGGTGAAGAGGGCACGACAACACCTTTTCCCCCTCAGGAGACTGAAAATATTTGGCATGGGTCCCCAGATCCTCAAAAAGTTCTACAGCTGCACCCTCGAGAGCATCCTGACCGATTGCATCACCGCCTGGTAGGGCAACTGCTCGGCATCTGACCGCTATAGAGGGTAGTGCGTATGGCCCAGTACATCATTGGGGCCAAGCTTCCTGCCACCCAGGACCTATATAATAGGCGGTGTCAGAGGCAAGCCCCAAAAAATGTCAAAGACTCCAGTCACCCAAGTCATAGACTGTTCTCTCTGCTACCGCACTGCAAGTGGTACCGGAGTGCCAAGTCTAGGACCAAAAGGCTTCTTAACAGCTTAACAGCTTCTACCCCCCAAGCCATAACAACTGCTGAACAATTGATCAAATGGCCACCCGGACAATTTACACTGACCCCCCCTCCATTTGTTTTTACACTGCCTCTACTCTGTTTATTATCTATGCATAATCACTTTACCCTTACCTACATGTACAAATTACCTCGACTAACCTGTACCCCCACACACTGACTTGATACTGGTACCCCCTGTTTATAGCCTCGTTATTGTTATTTTATTTTGTTACTTTTTATAATTTTTTACTTTAGTTTATTTGATAAATATTTTCTTAACTCTTTCTTAAACTGTATTGGGCTTGTAAGTAAGCATTTCACGGTAAGGTTTACACCTGTTGTTTTTAGTGCACGTGAAAAATAAAGCTTGATTTGATTTATTACTGCTTCAGTATGAATGTGTAACAACAGTGCTCTTACAGTGTGATAACATGATCATCTCTCCTATTCTCTTCTCCAAAGCACAAAAATAAATCCATTCTCCAAAATGTAGTTTCACACATATGTACTTAAGTGCATCTTTCTCTGTACGGTCTCTTTCCCAGAATGCTTTGGGCCTGAAGGTGTGGGGTCAGCCTCCAGTCAGTGAGGTGAAACAAGAGCCATATTTTCCCGGGAAGCGTTACTAACTATAGCCCTCCTAATCCTCCCCTCTTCCTCCCCTCTTCATTCACTCTTCCTCCCCTCTTCCTCCCCTGCTCAGACCAGTGTTCCATTCACATTCCTGCCAAAACTCCAAACCCCTCCCACCAAAGTGCACCTTGAGAAAGAGAGTTTTCAACAACTAATGCTCAGTGATGAAGAATGTCACATAAAAATGACCTCCTGGCCCTTCAGTGGTGGACATTGAAGTAGTACTAGTACAGTGTACTCACAGCTGTTCTGGTGGTGGTAGTGTGAGAGTTAGCAGAGGGGTGAAGGGAGGGAGTGAACAGAGAACAGGAAAGAAGAGAGGCTCCTGATGGGGAGAGTGAGAGACAGAGAGAGAAAGAGAAAGAGAGAGAGGGAGGAGAGGGAGAGGAAGAGAGAGACTGTCACGGTAATAGTCTGTCTTGCTTTCTTGCTCTCTCATCTCTTTTCTCCTAAAGTAATCTCCACCAGATCTCAACAGGTGCACCACAGATCCGCCACACCATAAATAAATTGGATTGGCAACAAAATGGCAGTTACATATAAAGCAATAAAGCAATTTTCAATCACGCTCACTCCGAGGGCCGCAACGAGCACCGGCAGGGCAGGTACACTGTCCCAAGGTTATGGAAACAGTTGGTGAGAGAAGGGGTGCAAAGTTATCACCCTATAGAACTCTCTAAAGCAGACTTCTGGAGCTGTGCCACCAGGACCCAACCTGCCAGCTCACTCATACCCAGGAGAGAGCACCTCAAACCAGGTTATCACTTCCAAATAATGCCCCCTGCTCTGGTCTCAGAGTGGATTGGACGGCTACGGTATAACTATAGATTGTACTCCATACCATCCTTTAGATCTCCAAGTGCTTTAACTTGAGATAGGGTTGCAAGTCTCCTAATGCACCATCATCTATACATCTCTATTCTACAGTAATACATCATTTATAAATGATCTATTCATTAGTTCTGTTTACTGTTAAGGGATGTGAGTTAATGCATATTCAGCCCATATTAATTAGTTCTGTTTACTGTTAAGTGACGTGAGTTAATGCATATTCAACCCATCTCCATTCTGTAAATTCAATTTGTATGTCAACCCCAGACTCAGGTCCAGCTGTGTTGTCTCTGTATGTAGGTATGTGTGTAGGGTGGCTGTGCTAAGGTATGTGTCTAGGTATGTGTGTAGACCGTACAGGCATGTGTGTGTGTGTGTGTGTGTGTGCGTGTGTGTGAGTGTGTGTGTGTGTGTGTGTGTGTGTATATGTGTATTTGTGTGTGTGTGTGTGTGTGTGTGTGTGTGTGTGTGTGTGTGTGTGTGTGTGTGTGTGTGTGTGTGTGTGTGTGTGTGTGTGTGTGTGTGTGTGTGTGTGTGTGTGTGTGTGTGTGTAGGACCCATCCAGACATTGATAAAAGGCCTTGCTCCCAGGACCCCTGAGTAACCCAGTGATGACAAATAGTTTCCCTCTCCCTCCTCTCATCACAACAAACTCTCACAGTCTCACTGCAGAATTGGAGGTTTTTGCACTTTTCTCCCTACCTCAAATTTCAAAGTTGCTCCCGATGTAACATTTCTAAGTGTTTTTGACACCCTGGGTTTTCTCCTCCTGCTCAGAATCTTTCTGTGTCTCCAAAGATCACATTTCAAAGTTGAGGGTTAAGGTTAAGGGTTAAGGTTAAGTGTTAAGGTTAAGGGTTAAGGTTAAGGTTAAGGGTTAAGGTTAAGGTTAAGGTTAAGTGTTAAGGTTGAGGGTTAAGGTTAAGGGTTAAGGTTAAGTGTTAAGGTTGAGGGTTAAGGTTAAGGTTAAGGGTTAAGGTTAAGTGTTAAGGTTAAAGTTAAGGTTAAGGTTAAGTGTTAAGGTTGAGGGTTAAGGTTAAGTGTTAAGGTTGAGGGTTAAGGTTATGGGTGAAGGTTAAGTGTTACGGTTAAGTGTTAAGGTTGAGGGTTAAGGTTAAGGGTTAAGGTTGAGGGTTACGGTAAAGGTCAAAGGTTAAGGTTAAGTGTTAAGTGTTAAGGTTGAGGGTTAAGGTTAAGGGTTAAGGTTAAGTGTTAAGGTTAAGGTTAAGTGTTAAGGTTGAGGGTTAAGGTTAAGTGTTAAGGTTGAAGGTTAAGGTTAAGTGTTAAGGTTAAGTGTTAAGGTTGAGGGTTAAGGGTTAAGGTTAAGTGTTAAGGTTAAGTGTTAAGGTTGAGGGTTAAGGTTGAGGGTTAAGTTTAAGGTTAAGGGTAAAGGTGAAGGGTTAAGTTGAATGGTTAAGGTTGTGGGTTAATGGTTAAGGTTGAGGGTTAAGGTTAAGGGTTAAAGTTAAGTGTTACAGTTAAGGGTTAAGTTGAATAGTTAAGGTTGAGGGTTAAGGTTAAGGGTTACATTTGAGGGTTAAGGTTGAGGGTTAAGGTTGTGGGTTAAGGTTAAGTGTTAATTTTAAGGGTTAAGTTGAATGGTTAAGGTTGAGGGTTAAGGTTTAGGGTTAAGGTTAAGGTTAAGGGTTAAGGTTAAGGGTTAAGGTTAAGTGTTAAGGGTTAAGGGTTAAGGTTGAGTGTTAAGGTTAATTGTTAAGGTTAAGGTTTGGGAAAGGGTTAAAACTAAACAATACGTGTCTACCACTGGGATTTAACTCACAACCTTTGGATCTGAAGTCATGGGATTACTCTCATCTACTACTCTCTAGCAAAACGACCTCCTCTGAACATGGACAGATATCCAATTTCGAAGTCAATCTTGAGCGATCTCGCTGTTCATCATTGCACTCGACCCTGGCTGTGAATTTCTTCTGCAAACAGCTCGATTGGATGGGCAAATGTTTGCCCAGCTTCAAAATGGTGTTCAGCCTGAATATTTTTAAGTAAATGTTTACACAGTTGTTTCTACTCCTCAGTTTTATTTCTCTCTCCCCCATATCCCGCTGCACTATTTTTTTAGAAGAAGAAATGTCTCACCCGACAGCACTTCCTCCTTGGGTTTGAGGCGACTATAACTACCAGCCAAACACAGCCCAGAGAGAGTACTTCCGATTGTTTTCTAGCACATATTTTTCGCTAGTGGGCCTTTTACTCTTCTTCGGTTGTTGTTTTTTGCTAGTGCAGTAGCTTCCTCTGCTGTTGTCAGAGCTGGAGAGCCCAGATGGTCCTCTCTCTCTGTAGACTAACAGACCTCCTCATGACATCCCCTGTGCCAGATCCACCAGCAATCGTTCAGCTGAACACGTTTTTTACTGCTCTCATCAATAAATATTTAGGGTTAACTCAATGAAACGGAGCAAACACAAATTAAATGGATTTAATGGGCATCTGTCCATTGGAAGAGTTTCAATGGGGACATCGATGAGGTGAAAAATCGGAAATGGCTACAGTATACACAATAACACACACTTTTATTTTCTCTTTCTCTGTCTCTGTTTAACTCTCTCTCTCACACACACACACACACACACACACACACACACACACACACACACACACACACACACACACACACACACACACACACACACACACACACACACACACACGCACACACACACACACACACACACA